>NC_056744.1:589071483-589371483 GCF_019279795.1 Protopterus annectens
TGATGATACACTCCATAGCTTTGCAGACCAGGCTAGTCAGGCTTATAGGGCGATAGTTTCTGGGGTCTGTTGTGGCACCACCTTTGTGGAGTTGGACCACTGTTGCTGTACGCCAATCCTTGGGTACATATCCTGTAGTAAGGTTGAGATTGAACAGTGACTTTATATGAGGGTTTAGTTATTCTTGGAGCTCATGTAAGATGCAGCCCGGGACACCGTCTGGTCCCATTGATGCTGTGTTTTTTGCTTTGGAGAGGGCAGCTCTCACCTGTGCATCTGTGATCTCAGGAAGGCTACACTCTGTTGGGATAGACATTTGCTCTTTTGGGGGGGGGGGTTTGCACTGAACCTTTCTGCCAGGATGTTGGCAATGTCTGTGGGTTCAGTGTATTTTTTGTCATTTTGCACTAACTCAGAGCATATCTGGGAGTTGCCTCCCAGGTTTCTGACATAACTAAAGAAGGCCTTGTGATTATCTTTAGTGTCTTGTGCAATTTTTCTTTCAAAGCTGGCCTTAGATTATTTAATGAGGGATCGTAGTTTCTTGCTAGTACTGATCAGAGACGCCTTCCCTTTTTGGGATTTTGCTCTATCATGTAGTAGCTTTCTCCTTCTGTTGTATAGCATATTTATGGCTGGGGTCCATCAGACAGGTCTCCTGCCTTTGGAGGAATGAGTCTTGGTTTTATTTGGGATAGCATGCTCCATGCATTCCTGTAGGTGTCCATAGAATGCTTTTGTAAAGGATTCTGCATTTTGGTATGTATTTTCCACTGGCCCAGGGGCTTTGAAAGATTCCACCTCAGTTTTCAAAAGTGTGAAGTTTGCTTTTGAGAAGTTCTTCACTGTGGTTTCCTTGGCTGGGGGTGGGGACAGAATATGGATGTCCAGTGAGATTAGTTTATGGTTTGCTCTTACCAATGAGGGGTATACCTCTGGTGTGGAACATACAGACCCCATGTTGGTGATAACCAGATCTAATATGTTTTCCACTCTTGTGGGAGTGGTGACAAGTTGTTCCATAGCATTTGAGTTTATAAATTCTAGGAACCATTGGGCGAGGGTGTTTGGGCTTGAGTAGTTTTCCCAATCAATGTTTGGGTAGTTGAAGTCACCCAATATAATGGTGTTTGGAGAGATCTTCATATTCTCCAGTGTTCTCAGGAAAGCTGAGTGAGGTTTCTGTGTTTGGGAGGGTGGTCTGTAGCAGGCTACAAACTGAAAGGCAGTTTTGCCCACTGTTAGTTGCACATGGATGGTCTCTGATGATTCGTGCAGTGCCACTAACCTGGAGGTGTGGGTATCTTTGATAAATATGAATACTCACTCTCCTTTTGTGGTTCGGTCCGAGTTTTGGGGCCAAAAAGCATGGTATGAAGTATAACCTGTTAGTGCTGGGGTGCTCTTGGGAGCCTTGAACCAGGTTTCTTTTACTGCACAGATATCAATATTCTCCATACTGAGGAGAGTCTCAAGTGCGTGCATCTTGAGGTTTAGACTTCTGGCGTTGAGCAGCATTACCCTTATTTTTTTTTCTTTGTGTTGTCTATGGAGGTGGATTTGTCTTTTGAGCCTTGCCTAAAAAAGGCGCTATGTTCCATAGCCTTGCAGACCAGGCTCGTCAGGCTAATGGGGCGGTAGTTTCTGGGGTCTGTCGAGTGGGATAACCATCGCTGTGCTCCATTCAGTGAGCACATAGCCTGAGGTGAGGCTATGATTGAACATGGTACTTAGGTGGGGTGCCATTTTGTTCTGTAGTTCATGTAGAACGCAGCCTGGGATGTAATCAGGTCCTATGGATGCTGTGTTCTTGGCTTTGGAGAGTGTGTTTTTACCTGTGCAGCCGTGATTACAGGAACTTTGTATTCTTCCGGTATAGAAATGGGCCCTTTAGGGGATGTGAGGGGGGTAAAGTTAGCACTGAACCTATCTGCCAGGATGTTGGCAATATCAGTTGGTTTTGCATATTTAGTGTCATTGTGCTGTAACTCAGAGCAGATCTGAGTGTTGCCATTGAGATTCTTGACATAAATATAGAATGCTTTGTGACTGTCTTTAGAGTCAGTGGCGATTTTGTTTTTGTAACTAGCTTTGGATGATTTTATGAGGAATCTCAGCTTCTTACTGAGGCTGACCAGGGAGATTCCCCAATCATGGAATTTTACTCTTTTTTTGCAGCAGTTTCTTTCTTCTGTTGTAGAGTTTGTTTATGGCAGGGGACCACCAGATTGGCTTTCTTTTTTTGGAGGATAACATCTTGGTTTTATTAGGGATTGCACAATCCATGCCCTTGTGTAAGTGCTTATAAAGTGCATTTGTGTAAGATTCAGCAATCATACCTCTGTTGTCCGTCAGCAAGGGTGATGTGAAGTTTGCCACTTCTGTCTTAAGAAGCGTGAAGTTGGCTTTGGAGAAATTTTTTACGGTGGTTTCCATAAAGGGGGGGGGGGAGTGGGGGAGGGATGTGGCTGTCTAGGGTGATTAGCTTGTGGTCGGATCTGACCAACAAAGAACTGACCTCTGGTGTGGAGCACCAGTTGCCCATCTTGGTAATAACCAGGTCTAGGATGTTGCAGCCACTGGTGGGGGTGTGGATAAGTTGATCCAAGGCATTGGAATTTATGAATTCCAGAAAACGTTGAGCACAAGAGTTGGTACATGAGCAGTTTTCCCAGTTAATGGTGGGGTAGTTGAAATTGTCCATTATTAGGGTGTTAGGTTGCACTCTAATATTTTCCAGTGTATCAAGAAATGAGGAGTGGGAATCCTGGGGCATGATGGGGGATCTGTAGCAAGCTAGAATTTGGATTGCAGTCTTGCCCAGAGTTAGTTGCACTTGGATAATCTCGGATGCATTATGTTGAGCAACTAGCCTGGAGGTGTGGATATCCTTAATGAATATGGACACGTCTCCACCTTTAGTGTTTTGGTCCAGGTTAGGTGGCCAAAAAGTGTGGTATTTCTTATAGCCTGGTAATGCAGGGATACTCTTTGGAGCCTTGTACCAGGTCTCTGTCACTGCACAGATGTTGATGTTCTCCATTTTAAGGAGTGCCTCAAGTGAGCACATTTTGAGGTTTAGACTTCTAGCATTAAGCAGCAATACCCTCAGATTTTGCTTGCATGTACCTGTTATGGTGGTGAATTTGTCATTTGAACCTTGCCTAAAAAAGGCACTATAGGGGTGGCTAGAGCCTTAGACAGTATCCAGAATCCCAGGGGTGACAGGTGCAGGCCATCTCTGGCAAAGCATCCTGGTTTGCCGATCATGTCATCCCAGGCAGACAGATACTGGATCCCCTTAGAATGACTTTTATACTTCACATACCTCTGGTGGGAATGAGGTCTGTTGTGGATGGTGTCCTTGTAGGAGTTTTCTTTTTCTCCTTGGCTATGGCTTTAGCCTGCTTCCTTTGTTTTTTGTTCTTAGTTTGGTTGTGTTTCTGGTTTTGGTTGTGGATCTGTTTTCTCTTTCTCTCTTCCTCCCTCTCTCCTTCTCTCTCTCTCTCTCTCTCTCTCGCACGCTCTCCAGGAAATGGATAGAGCTGCTCGGAATTGATTGCAGCATGGCTTTTGTAGGTGATGCACATGATCAGATGATGGCCTCTGCACCAATCAGTGTCCTCCACTTGCTACCTGCATGCAGCATGCTGTGTAGTACATCCAATTACCACTGTCACGGCAACCCACTACTATAAATCTCTACATCATGTGGGTGTGGTCTCTTTACCTTTCCTGTATGGTGGGCATCCTTACTGTGTGTGGGCACCAGTGTGACAGACGGCAGGTAGCAATACCTCTTACAAGAGAGCTTACACACTCAGGCCAGCTACATATTTGTATGAGGTTCCAGAACTACAAACAGAGTGTGAGTAGTATTGTTGTATGCATTGTATAGCACCAGTGTTACAGGGTTTGTGTGCACATACTAGTTTAACATGGACTGCAGTCTGTCTGCATAGCTCTCAACTGTGTGTCTATCCACTTGATGGCCAAAGGTGTGCCTGTTATGTTTGCCTGTCCACCACATAGGTATTGTGTCACTTGCAGAGTGTGTGTTGAATGCTATCAGTACATGGCTAGATCCATTTGTGTTTCTGACTTCATATTCCTGACTAAGGGTATGTTGCAGACTATCCTGTAACACCAGCAACTTGTTTTGTGTATGACAACACTATTTCACATATGGACCTGTTTTCCGACCTCTGTCCTCCAGCTACATACCAGGTTTTGTCCATATGACATGCTGTTAGGGGTTATGTAGTGGTCTGTGAGTATGTCATGCTGCCATTCCTGCCATCATGCCACTGCTGTTGTGGCCCCCACACATATTGTGGTGTTGGGTCCATATATGCGTCGGCTTCATTTGCACAACACAAGTGTGCCCTTATGCAGTCTAGCGGTTAGTGTATGTAAAAGTGGTATATGGCCTTGTATGTCAGTCTATGGGGGTGGGGAGTGCACCATAACTAACCTAGGCTGTTATAACATGTAAGGAATATCAGGGGTAAGCTGCCTTAAGGTATCTGGATGCACATTACCAAACAATTCACCCTGGGTAAATGCAGGTCTATTGCTTCCTGCTATACAGATTGTTCTGTTTGTCAGTGTGATTGTGATGGTTTCACTTATGCTTTGTTGTGTAACAGATACATCCCATTGTGTCAACTGAAGTCTTTACCACCTAGGGATTGTGTACAGTGTAGATATAGGCTGTTGGACTATACATCTGCTTTACTTACTGTTGATTGATTGTTATCCTGCGGCCCAGTCTATTACTGTTGTACTACTTGAAGGCCTTGGCCTAGGCAACAACATATGTTATACTTTCCTGAATACTGTATTAATTGATCTGTTTAAGAGTTGCATTAGTCTGTTTATATGTATTTCAGAGTCTAAACAGCTATATGACATGGCGTATACAACTGTAATAATACACAAATAAAGCCTTTTCATGTATGAAAACCTGTGCATGGGGTGATATCCTTTGACCTCTCTGTGGGTATATGTTTCAGGCAACAATTGTCTTTTGTATGGGTGACTCATACAGTGTCCAGTTGGTAAGGTGGTAGCTGTAGGCATACTGGCTGTTCCATATGGTGTGCACCCTTTAAATATGTATGTTCCTATAAATATCTCTGTGTGTGTATGTGTAATAACATTTATATATATATATATATATATATATATATATATATATATATATATATATATATATATATATATATATATATATATATATATATATATATATATATATATATATATGTGTGTGTGTGTGTGTGTGTGTGTGTGTGTGTGTCTGCATATATGTGTATGTGTATATGCATCTTAGGAATGTTTATTGCTTTCACATTGTACAATCCTTATGGTAGCCAGACTGCACTGCATGATATGTTATTGACTTCATACAGGTGGGATGGATTACTGTTAACATCTTGTGCCCATGTTGTGCTGGGTCCTGGTTATGGGATTTGCAACAGTCGGTATTGTATTGCAGGGCAGACCTGTTTGGCTGTGGGGGGGGGGGGGTAATATCAATACGTACAAGATGTACGCAGCTTGGGCACCCTCACCCCCATTAACGGTGCCTGTGATCATATATGTATTTGTTATGTTCTTTTTTATATCTATAGATTTATATCTGTATATACATATATACATGTATATATAATATATATGTGTATATATATATATATATATATATATATATATATATATATATATATATATATATATATATATATATATATATATATATATATATGTTATATATATATATTTATATACTTACATATATATATATATATATATATATATATATATATATATATATATATATATATATATATATATATATGTTCATAGGTTTATACTAGGCTAACTGCCCTAGGGCATTTATAAGCCTAGCCCAAATTTATGTGGCTTACGCTGTCCCTTATGTTAGAAAAACTGTGCCCATTAGTTTGTTGTGCCTCTGTCCAGTAGTGACACAGAGATGATTCCCGGGGTAAACCTATGATCTCCCATCCACCGGTCAAGATTTCGCTTGAACAGAGCCAGCGAGGTGCTCTGCCTCACATGGACTGGGATTTTATTCCACAGCATGGGGAGTCTCTGGGTGATAAATCTATCCCTCCAGCATGTCCTATTTATATCCGTGTTAAGGTTTAAGTCTCTTGCTCTAGTGGTTTTGGTGGATTTGGATTTTTTGAGGTGGAGCATGTCCATTAATTCCGGGTTGGTCATGGCCTTGTATGTCAGGCACAGGTCACCTCTGAGCAGACGGTATGCAACTGAATAGAGTTGGAGTTTCTTCAGTCTGGCAGCATATGACAGGTTTTGGAGTCCCTTTATCCTTTTGGTGAGGAACTTTTGGGGTCTCTCCAATTGCTGCAGGTGTCGGGTGAGATACATCCCAAATGGGGCATTGTACTCGATCATTGGTCTGATAAGTGAAGAGTACAGAGGAACAATGACCTCACTTGATCTGGATGTGAATCCCTTCATGATCAGGTGGGCAATGTAGAAGGTCTTTCGAACCACTTTAGCAACGTGAGCGTCAAACGAGAGGCCACTGTCAACCTGGGTCCCCAGGTCCCTGATAACCTCTTCTGTGCTTAGTGGGTTGCCACCTATATGGTAGCTTGGGGTTACCTTGTTTTCCCGAAGGGTATGACTATACACTTTTGCGTTTAACTTCAGGCCATGGCTCTGGCACCAGCTATCAGTTTCCGTGAGACCCCTCTGAAGGATGTCTGTGTCCGATGTACTATCAACAATGGCACCCAGTTTGCAGTCATCCGCAAACTTTGTCAGCCATAGTCCTCCTATGTTTGCCTGTACTTCTGAGAAGTAGATGCCAAACAATAGGCGGCCAAGGACTGAGCCCTGTGGGACTCCACTTGTAACCGGCTTGGAGTCTGACATGGCTCCAGCAACTCTAACCCTGTGGGTTCTGTCCTTTAGCCAGTTTGCAACCCATCTTGTGACATATGGGTTTACATTTAAGCTGGTAAGTTTCTCTATAATACCCGAGTGGGGTATTGTGTCTAAGGCTTTTGCAAGGTCAAGGTAGGCTGTATGGACTGCCTTTCCCTCATCAATGGCCTTGGTGACTGTTTTGAAGAAGTCAACCAAGTTCAAAAGGCAAGATCTGCCCTTGACAAAGCCAAACTGGGCTGGGTCCAAGGTCTGCAAGTCCCCTATGTCCTTGTTTATGAGTTCCATTATGATCCTCTCCATAGCTTTGCAGACCAGGCTTGTTAAGCTTATGGGGCGGTAATTACCAGGGTCCGTAGAGGCACTGCCTTTGTGGAGTGGGACCATAGTTGCCGTACACCACTCCTTGGGCACATATCCTGTGGTGAGGCTAAGATTAAACAGCTGCCTTATGTGTGGGTTTAGTTCTTCATTGAGTTCATGTAGCACACAGCCGGGGACCCCATCCGGTCCCATTGATGCTGTGTTTTAGCTTTAGAGAGAGCAGCTTTCACCTGCGCATTTGAGATGTCTGGGAGGCCACTCTCAGTTGGGATAGTTATCTCTCCTTTTGGGGGGGAGAGGGGGGTGAAGTTTGCGCTGAAGCTGTCTGCCAGTATGTTGGCAATGTCTGTGGGTTCAGTGATTTTTGTATCATTTTGGACTAATTCTGAGCATATCTGGGAGTTTCCACCCAGGTTTCTGACATAGCTGAAGAAGGCCTTATGATTGTCTTTTGAATCTATGGCAATTTTTCTCTCAAAGTTGGCCTTGGATGATTTTATGAGGAATCGTAGTTTCTTGCTAGTGCTGATCAAAGATGCCTTCCCTTTTTGGGATTTTGCTCTATCATGTAATAGCTTTCTCCTCTTATTGTAAAGTTTGTTTATGGCTGGGGTCCACCAGACTGGACGTTTGCCCTTGCTGGAAAGAGTCTTGGTTTTATTTGGGATTGCCTGATCCATGCAGTCCTGAAGGTGTTCATAGAAGGCATTTGTAAGGGCTTCCGCAGCTTGGGTTGTGGTTTCCATTGGCTCGGGGGCCTTGAAGGATACCACACCTGTCTTGAGTAGTGTGAAGTTTGCTTTAGAGAAGTTCTTCACTGTGGTCTTTTTTGTTTGGGGTGGGGGCGGGATGTGGATTTCTAGTGAGATTAGTTTATGGTCTGATCTCACCAATGAGGGATATACTTCGGTGTGGAGCATTTTGTCCCCATGTTCGTGATGATGAGATCTAGTATATTTTCTCCTCTTGTGGGGACGGTGACTAGTTGTTCCATGGCATTTGAATTTATGAACTCCAGGAACCTTTGGGCTAGAAAGTTTGGGCTTGAGTAATGTTCCCAGTCTATATTCGGGTAGTTGAAGTCACCCAATATGATGGTGTTTGGTGATACATTTATACCCTCCAGTGTCTTCAGGAAGGCTGTGTGGGTTTCCTGAGTTTGAGAGGGTGGCCTGTAGCATGCTACAAATTGTAGAGCAGTTTTGCCTATGGTTAATTGCACCTGGATGGTTTCTGATGCTTCGTGCGTAGCCACCAACCTGGAGGTGTGGGTATCCTTGATGAATATGGATACACCCCTCCTTTGTGGTGTGGTCCGGTTTTGGGACGAATGCATGATATGAGATGAAACCTGATAGTGCCGGGTGCACTCAGGAGCCTTGAACCAGGTTTCAGTCACAGCACAGACATCGATGTTCTCCATACTGAGAAGGGCCTCGAGTGCGTGCATTTTGAGATTTAGACTTCTGGCATTGAGCAGCATTACCCGTAGTTTCTTCACATTTTGTTTTCTAGGGTGGTAGGTTTAGAATTTGAGCCTTGCCTAAAAAGGCACTATGGGGTGGCAAGAGCCTTAGCCAATATCCGGAATCCCAGGGTGACAGGTGCAAGCCGTCCCTTGCGAAGCAGCGTGGCTTGAGCATGTCATCCCAGGCAGACAGGCACTGGATCCCCTTTGAATGACACCAGAAATTAAGCCAATTGTTAAAGCTGATCATCTTGTCACTATATTGTGGCATCATTCTTGGTGAAGGAAGGATACTGCTCAGGGTCAGGGTCATACCTGCCTGGGCTACATAATCAGAGAGCTCCTCTATGTCTCTTTTCATGTAGTCCAGGGAGGTACGTCTCAGGTCATTCACACCAGCATGGATAATGACTGTGTCATACTTGTACTTGCCGTGGAGTGACCTGAGTGCTTGTGTTATGTGGCGGATTCTAGCGCCCGATAGGCAGCTTACCGTGACCTTCTCCTTGTTCAGCCTGGTGAGTGGGACGTCAGTGTGTCTGACTATGGAGTCACCTATGACAAGTATGTTTGGTGTTGTATTTGGCCTTAAGGGCAGTGACTGCTTTGCACACTGATTTTGTTGTTTATGTGTTGTTTGTGTGGTGTATTGAGTTTGCAGTTGCTTGGGTGTCTGCTTTGGAGGCCTCTGCTGTTTAGGTAAATTTTTACTCAGAGCCTCCGAGTATGTCTTAGTGTGTTTATGTGTTTGATTCAGTGGTGTGGTTAAGTTATGTGAGACTGGTATTGTGGTGTGTGTAGTTGCCTTCTCCTCCTGCCTGGTCTTGCCAGTCCTGAGTTGAGAGAGCTCAGCCTCCAGTTTGGCTAAATAGCTGCATCTCTGCATGAAGTGTTAGTGTTACGTGGGAGGAGGAGAGGGTTGTCCGTGTACATGAGGCAATTGTAACATTGTCTCAGAATTCCCAGATTCACCAACTGAGCAGGAGAGGACGCCAGCATCTGACCCTTCGACATGCTAGAAAGATTTATGAGTTGGTATGAGACAGAAAAGTAGTGGGCTTAGCAGGGAAGTGGGCACTCCTGGGGGGGTTTGCTAGTGAGAGATTTGTATAATATAGGAGTGCTTGACCTGCAAAGAGAATGCTTATAAGACAAGGGATATGCTTATAAGACAAGTGCTGAGCTTTTTGAGAAGAAAAAGCTATTTGGAACAAGTGCTGCACTTTTTAGTGAAGGTGTAAACTGTTTAGGTTCCTAACAGAGCAGTTCTAAAAGAAAAATTGAAGAACAGACTTTCTGGAGCCAGAAAGAGTTTAACCTTGTTTAACCGGCGCTGCCCGATGCTGCTCTAGTGGCAACTCCGCGCTAAATCGCGCTAAAGCACGTTAAAGCGTGCTTGATAGCAGGGGCTGGACAGAAGCAGGAATAGACCCAAAACGGACAATAAAACTACAGTTTCAAGTCAGTAACCACCTCTACGGGGGGCAGGGAAGCTACTCAATGTTATTCACTGCCACTGATCAACAGAGAGACTTTCCTTTAGCCCAAGCAAAAATGGCCTCACAGAAACTTTCAAATAGTTCAGGAACAGCAAGCCTGTAACTGAACTTTTTTAACTCTCAGAAAAGTGGGAAAAAAGCAAGATTTTTTTTTTTGTTTTTGTTTTCCACGGTTCCACTTCATATCATCGAATTACCATTTCATCGAATTGCAAATCATCGAGACCAAATCGTTGAAAACTCATTTCATCGAAAACTCATTTCATCGAATCTCAAATCATTGAAAACTATAAAGCAACTACAAATAACATTCCACAATATTTTTACTACTTTTATGCTCCGCCCCCCACACCCCCCGTAATTAAATATACCAACTCCAAGGTCGCACTACAGTGCATAAACATAGTACAAAATGTCTGGGATGTTATTTGTAGTTGCTTTATAGTTTTCATAGTTTTCAATGATTTGAGATGATTTGTAGTTGCTTCATAGTTTTCAATGATTTGAGATTTGATGAAATGAGTATTCGATGAAATGAGTTTTCGACGATTTGGTCTCGATGATTTGCAATTCGATGAAATGGTAATTCGATGATATGAAGTGGAACCATATATACATATATATATATATACTTACATATATATATATTGCTCTAGATAGACAGAGACATGTATGTAGACATATATATCTATAGATGTATGCATATGTATATATATATATATATATATATATATATATATATATATATGTGTGTGTGTGTGTGTAGATATATATATATATATATATATATATATATATATATATATATATATATATAAATATATATATATATATCTATATATATATATATATCTATATCTATATATATATATATATATATATATATATATTTACACACACACACACACACACACACACACACACACACACACACACACACACACACACACACACACACACACGCACACACACACACAAACATACATCTACATGTTTAAATATATTTCCGGTACTGTTGAATGCCTGTGCTGGAAGATATGTTTGTAAAAACATTAGGGTTAGGTATATCTGACATGGCTGCAGGGTCCTGGATTCGAGCCTTGCAGAGGCTGTTTATTTTGTTGCTGGGCAGAACAATGGCCATTGGATACACAGTGATTAAGGCACTTTTAAGCAGTTGTAAGGTGGTTTGCACGGGTTTGAGTGGAGGTAAGTACTGCTAACTTCCGGTTACAGTTTCTTATACTCAGCTTCTAAATTGCTTAACCTGTGTAGGCACTGCTTACCCCTGCGCAAACAGGCTTAAACCCGCTTACTGCTGCTTAAAAGTGCTTACTCCTGTTTACCCTCGTGCTAATTTCTTTAAAAGTAATGAAAAAGGGTTGATAGGAAAGTGGTGAAAAAGAGGCAAAAAAAAGGGAAATATAGTAGGGAAAATAGCTAGGGATGTGCAGGAAGGGCGTAGGGAAGGCCCATAGCTGCCCATTTATTTTATAGCAGCAGCTGTGTATATACACTGACTTTGGAGATAGATTTGGATACTCATACCCCTAACAGAATGGTGAGGAGAATAATAATATGTTATTAAGCCAATTAGACCAGATTACGTGTCCAATGGACATGTGTACAAAATAGACAGCTATGTATGGGGCAACATTTTTTTGGGGGGGACAGATTGCCCTTTTTTTTCAGGTGAGAGTGGGAAGTTAGGGAGGGATAGTAGGTATATTTGGGGAGGGAGGTTGGGTAGGTTAACAGACAAGACAGACAAGCTGCATACAGGGGCAGTATATGACAATTATGGGGGTAAACACCTTGTTGGGGAGGGGTGTCAGGAAATCGGAAGCCCATGAGCCCCCTAGTGGAAACAGTGGGACTGAGGTCCCTACCCATGGGCAGTCACCACTGCACCTTCATAGCTCCAAAGGTGGCTGTGCTGGTGGCTGAGTAGGAGAGCCAGGCCAACCCTCTAGTCATGGCACATGGCCCTCAAGCTGGCATAGCAAATCTTCAACCTCCCTGTGTAGCTCAATATGCACCACGATCCAGACCTGGAGATTAGTGACAGGTTCCTCTATGTGCCCACTCCCGGGGGGTGTGAGCACCTTTCCCTGAGGTGGTTCCACCCGAAGGTGGTGCACAACCAGTGGATTAGGAGGTCCTGGGTTGGGCCCCAGATGTGCTAGTGCCCGGTGCCATGGCCCACTGACGTGGGACAGGTGGATCCACCGGGACCCACCTTCTCATATGTGCTATGGTGTTTAAGTTTTATCAACATATGTGGGTTAGTAATAGTCAACACATTCCAGGATTAGGTATAACAGCATGCATAGATAGTCCCCTTAACCCAAACACCAGATATGGAACTGTTGCATAGCAAACAGAACACATGCATATATGTGACTATAGTGGTCATTACAACAGCATGGAGGTACATTGATGGCAGCATGCCACCAATGTGGGAGTATTTTAACATAACACATGCACAGAAAATGATTTAAATATTATCAAACAAATGGACATATGTCCCAACATTATAGTTAAGTCAGCACATACCAATGGAGTTGTGTATTTAGTTTATTATTGCATATATGGTAGGGGGGAGAGAAAGATGTTAATTAACAACTAGTATATTCCTGTAGTTCACATTACTTTCCTTGTCAGTGCTGTGATCTGTACCTTACAAGTATTAGTACACTACCCTATTGCCTTAGTTTGGACAGTGATATGGCTGTCAACAGCTATATACATGAACTGGTTTTACCTGCAGTTTACACTTCTTACCTGGTATACCTGTGGAGGTATTGTTTGTTAACACTACCTAACTGTTTTTACACATACTCCCAGATTCTAGGTTGATGGTATGCACATACCTGTCCATCTCTTTTTGCACACACTCTGGGCATATCTTCACCACATGCAGGTGAACCTGGACATATTTCCACTATTGCACTCTTAAATCTTTAGTGACTTGTACAATGACAGGTTTGTTTTATTTGCCATTTTCCAAATATGTACAGGTCTGACAGTCAGTTATATGACATGATATTCTGCCTACATGTCAGAAATTGGCACACTGATATGGCTGTGGGCAGGGTATCAACCAGCAGATATGGGCCAAATAACTGGACATTCAGGATATTTCTGTACACTTGTGGGGTATGATTCTGCATGCAGCTTTCTACCACTCCCAGGATTTGAACTATGGCTGTGTCTGCTAAAACTAAGACACTGTCCATCACTGCTGAATGTGCTATATAGGTATTGCTGTGTTTCTCTTGTCTGATTTCTGTCTATAATTCTCCTGTTGTTTTACATTATAACCTTGTAATTACAACACTCTTATACAGGATTTCCTAGACAGTTGTATTATGGAATACAGTGTGGGTGACAGTGATGAGTAATACCTTATTATTCTGAGCAATTGCAACACTAACAATGCCATACAATACCAGAGTAAACAGTACCAGTACAGGATATCAATCTTTTATTTATAGGCACAGTGTTCGTATCTGACAGACCTATGGGAGCAATGTTGGTTAGCACTACCTGCATATTGCCACACAAATTACCAGTTTCCACATTAGTATTATGCACATACAACTCACATGGTTACTGTACACAATCTGATCACAGCTTGACAAAATGGGGGTGGAGATGGGACTACTTTGCTACAGTGACAGGTTTGTTGTTATAGATGTCTGACAATCAGTCGTATGTCTTGTTTGCTGCCTAAACATCTAGGATCATCCCACTGGTTTGCCAGGGGGACAGGGTGACAGGCAGCAGCTATGCATCAATTTACTGGACATCCTGGACATTTCTGTACACTTGTGGGGTATGATTCTGCATACAGCCTACTACCACTCCCAGGATTTGAACCATGGCTGTGTGTGCAAAAAATACAACAGTTCACATCACAGTTGAGTGTGCTATTTGGATTTTGTTGTCTGTCTTTTCAGTGTTTTCTGTCTAAGTCTCTCTCAGTTGCACTATTTGACCTCTTGGGATTACAACAGTCATATACAGACATTCCTACACAATTTACTTATGTAGCACAGTGTGGGTAACAGTGCTTACTACAACAGTACTATTAAGTGATTGCAACTCTACATTACCATATGATATCAGAGTGAACACATGCAGTCCAGCAGTTGGACCTTGATTGTCAGGCTATTATGCTTTTATTTACATATAACCTATATGAGACTCTTCTTGCCCTATTCTCTGGTGTATGCAGTACATGCCTTAAACAATACAGGTTTTATACAAGCAATTAACTTACTACTACGTTTAGATTTATTTCCTATAACAGTACATGCAAGAGTATTACTAACCTGCATCACATCACAACCACTCCAGTCTACAGCCATGGGCCTCCTGATTCATAGTCCGCTCACTTGCCACTGTGAAAGACATAAGAGGAATATTTATCCATGCCTGTCCATAATATTCATGAGCTGGCAATTATTAAACAGGTAGTGGACTAACACTTACACAAAGCTGGGACTACCCCTGTCCTCCTAGCCTCTTGGATCCACTGATCCAAGAGATCCTCCTTTTGCCTCTTCAGGTCAGCATAGTGATGCCTGACCTACTCACCAGTTTGGGGTATGCCAGTCACTCTGGTGAGGTCATGGGTGAGATGGTCCCAGGCTTTTGCTTTGTATTGGGAACCCTGGTACTGGCCCTGCAGCAGTCTCATGTCATGGTCTTTCACAAGGAGTCCTGCCATGACTCTGGACTCCTGGATGCCCCAGTGCTGCACCTGAAAATGCACACCCTCTCCCATTCCAGACATAGTGCCTACAAGGGGAAGCTACAACCGGTTATGAGATGTATTCATGCCTGATGGATTTAAATAGGGCCGTTTTCCTACACTTTGCTGTGATTCAGCAGTTTTGAAAAGGCTAGGCTATGGGCAAATCTATTTACCTAAGGTTGGCATTGCTTAAAGGGGTATACCAATGGGCAGGCTGAGTTAGCTGGCCTACACATTGGTTACACCTACTAAGCTGGGTTATACAATGCTTAGTGTTGCTTAATATTTAAGTTGCATTATATTTGTATTGTGGCATTGATTTATTATTCATTACATGTTATATATGTGTTTGGTATCCATGATTCATGTGTGCATACACTGTATGGGGTCCTTGTGTTTATTAGGGGATTTCAACACTTTATTACAATGACACCTCACATCTGGGCTTAATGCACTACTCCAGTTCACTTATTTATGTCCTGTAGTTGGTTATACAATAGAAAACTGTATATAGATTCCTTTCACATGTTTAGTTTGCATTTCCTATGGTGAGGATCTATTTGGTGATACCTCAATCATATGTATTGCTGTGATGGCTTAGTGGTGAACTGCTGTGACTATAGTGTACAGGGTCCTCGGTTCAAGACCTGCAAAGGCTGTTTATTTTCTTTCTGGGCAGAACAGCGGCTGATGCATACATAGTGATTAAGGCACTTTTAAGCAATTATGCGTGGATTTGTGTGAAGGTAAGCAATGCTATCCTCTGGTTAAGTATGCTTAAAGTGAGTTAGCTTCAATATTGCTTAACCTGTGTGCACATTGCTTACCCCCATGCAAACAGGCTTTAACCTGCTTACTACTGCATAAATATGCTTACTCCCACTTACTACTGCATAACTATGCTTACTCTTGCTTACTAGTGCTTACACCCACTTACCACTGCACTAATTTAGTCAGTAATGTCTAATAGTTCTTGGGCAGGTGGTGGATTTGGCAACTGTATGGATTTATCACTCATTACAGATTTTACTTTCCATTTGTATCCCTGATTCCTGTGTACATATACTGTATGGGGCACTTGTGATTATCTGTGGACTTTGCAACATTATGACAGTGACACCTCACAACTGCATTTAATGCAGTACTCCATTTCACAAATATATTTTATGTTGTAGGTTATGCAACAAAATAAATTCATCATAAAGTGATTTGACATGGAAAATGGATTGTACTGGAGTGGGACTCGAAGCAGGAATGACTGCTCATAAGGCGAATGCTCTGCCCACTAGACTATTGCTGTACTGTTTCATTTGCATATATTTTGCTTTTTATACTCTTGTGCCATTTAAGCTGCATTAACCATAGCTAAGTGATGGGCAAACCTGTGCATCTATGGTCAAATTTAATCTGTTTCATAAAAAAAATATTTATATTTAAAAGTTGTAACTATTGCTCTTGTACACTTGAGGGATGTTCCTGGGGGTATGCGAACACCTATGAGTGGTCTCACTCATTTTTACTCCTACACTGCTGTTCTTGATTGCAGGGGCATGTCTATTCTGAGAGTTCTGTTCTCAGATATGCCCCATGCACTCGTACACGCTCCATGTCCGCTTAGGAGCTCAGGCAGCTTGCCTCCATTACTATGCATGGCGCGCTGACATCCTGCTTCTAAACGGCCACTTCCATGCAAGACTAAGCTAGTCCTGCACTGAAGGATAGTGAATCCGGGAGATCAATATTTTTTTTGTACTTTCCATTTTACTGTATATACACAGCCAGGAAGTTCTCACTCATTCCAGCATTTGATCTTGTTTTTTTTTTTTCAGAGCAACAACAGCCTAAAAGTTTTAGGAGGAATGTGATGCAAACATACAGGAGATTACCACCTTCTAATCTCATTCTGTCCTGCCAATAATCCCCAGGATTCAGCAAGCTCTGCACTGTGTGCAGGAATAGAGCAAGAGCTGCTGCATGCAATATGGCAGACGAGCGATCCAGGAACGAGCTCCCGGGACGTGCATGAGCAGTCCTACACTATTCCTGCACAGACACAGTTCCTGTATGCTTATTACCTCATTTGCAGGTAAAAACATGCAAATGAGGTGAATTAGTGATCCAGAAAGCAGACATATGTCTGTGCAGGAATAGTGTAACCTGCAGAAATGTATTCGGCTACTAACTGAATACATTTCTGCTAATTACAAAACTGAGGCATGACAGCTCTAAAGAAAGCATGCATTCAATGTAGTAGGTCTGTCAATGGCCAAATTTATGGCCATTGGCATTGGTAAATAGTTGCAAAATTATAAAAAATAACTTTTTTTTTTTTTGGCAGATTTCGGACGTTTAAGCATCGTGCCAATGGGATCGGCCTTAAAATAAGGAAAAAAGTTGGAAATAAGTTTGTTAAACAAAATCAGCATTCTGCCATAATAGTCAATGCTACGCATAAGACAACAATACTATGGAATAGTGGTTGCTAAAGGGGAAGGATGAGTGTCAGTTTTGTAACATGCATTAGCAGTCAGTTTTACGCAAATGAGGGGATATATACTGAATCACAGATTTCCCCTCACTGTTAGCTTGCACCCAACCGTGTACGTGCAGCAACACCATGGTATAAGTATAAGAGGTAGATGACCTCATAAGGGGGAGTGTCATGCATGCTGTAAGCTTATTGGAGCTCTATGGCCCGTGTTTAACCTTAGCTAAGCACAGCTAAGGAAGGGGGAGGTGTCTGAGGCTGCCTAGCAGAGTTTACATTGCCTAAACGAGTGTGCACGCCACGCACTGGGTTTTAAAGAAAAAGAAAAACAGGAAATCACAGTTCTGTTCACATCTGAGCACAGGGTATGCACTGTATGCCTTGGGGCTTAAACGGGAAGGCAATGGGAAGGTAAAACAGCAGCAGGAAGGCAATCAAGTAGAACTAGCATAGCTGGCAGGAGAAATGTATCAGAATCAGACAATTACACAGGCAGCAGCCCAGCCCAACACACTACTATAAACTATGCAAACACCTTTCACTCTGGTTTTTACCACAAACTCTACACCACCAGTGTACACAGATGGGGAAATTTTACTTGACAAAACTAGCAAAATGACAGGGGCTGTTGTAGCTCTCATACATCAATATGTGGAAGAGGCTGCCGGTGGTGTGGATGAGAATGCTGATGACCAACCCACAGTGAGGAGAAGGAGAAGAGTGTACAGACCCAGGGCAACCTACCAGGGGCTATGTGAGCTGGAAATAGTGGAGTGCTATAGGGTGGACAGGGACAGCCTATGGCAAGCTGTTGAGCTGTGCTGGCCATTGCTCACACACAGAACCAACAGAGGGGGACATATCCTAGTGGATACCAAGGTATGTGTTGGTTTAAGAATACTAGCCATAGGTACCTTCCAAAGGCCAACTAGGGATACCATGGGGATCTCACAGGCATCAGCATCCAGGCTACTCCACCAGTTCCTGGATGCCATGTCAGCACATGCTGGTAAGCACATATATTTCCTCAACACCCATGAGGCATTGACCAGCAATATGCATCTCTTCCACCAAATAGCAGAATATCCTGAGGTAGTGGGTGCTATAGACTGCACGCACATACACATCAAGGTACCACCCGATGAGCGTGGTAGGGTCTACATAAACTGCAAGGACTTTCCCTCCATCAACTGCCAGGTTGTGTGTGATGCCCAGGGCATTATAATGAATGTGTGTGCTGGCAGCCCTGGAAGCTATTGCGACTCCCACATCTGACATATGATACAGCTGTACCAGAGATTTGCCAGTGGGGACATCCCATATGGCCACCTTGTGGGGGAAGCTGGCTACGCACTGGAGCCATGGCTGATGACACCCATCAGAAATGCACACACACCCATACAAGAACTCCATAAGGAGGCACATGCACAAACCAAAATCATAACAGAGCATGCGTTTGGGATGCTCAAGTCAATGATCTGGTGCCTGGACATATCCAGTGGAGCCTTTCAGTACTCTCCAGCTACAAGTACACAAATTTTCATTGTATGTGCCATACTACACAATATGATCCTGTGGAAACAGATGCAGCAGGAACAGCACGGGGAATGGCCACACAGACCCCACCATTGCCAACGCCAGCACAGGCACAGAGTGAATTGGAGGAGGAACAACCTGAGCCTGCCCATGTAGGCAGAAGGAGGCGTGCCCAGTATGCCCAGGCTTTGGCAAAGAGGCAACCCATAGCACATACATTGACACAGTAGGAACCCAGGGAATGACACCTCTCTCTCTGACTCACACATACAGTAAAAGGGATGCCAAACATGACACTGCCTGTGATTTACCTTGTATAGGGAGTGTACTATGTGCATCTGACATAGTCAGCCCTCCAGCACCATTCTCAATATTGGCACAGCCACAAGGTAAGTCACTCTTCTTATCAATTGCTGAATGGAGTAGTATGTTCTGCTAGTTGTAGCTATGGTATGGATGTAAGCATGCAAGGGAATAGGGTGGCTGAATGGGATGGCAGCAGATAGTGGACCCCTATATGGGCAGCATGAAATCCATAACAAATACTGGTGTCAACAAAGTAGGCCATATTAAACAAGGTGACAAATCTCACTGCAGTACATGTAGTAGCCCAAATGTGTGTCCATAGGACACACACATGCATGTCTGTGAGGTTCACTTACCCAACAACAGCCTCAGCCAGGAGGACAGGTGTATATGACCATAAAGAAAGGCTGCACTAAGGCCTCCATTTAATGATAATGGAGAACAGCCCTCATCTAGACCTACACAGGCAGACTACAACAGGTCAGGCAGTTGTATGTTAGTTCTGCAGGGTAAGAAGTCTGAAACTGAAATGTAGGTCAATAAAACATAAGATCTGTATTCTACTGATATGGCTCTAGTTTGCATGATAGGTCAGACTACAAAATGAATTGAAAGCCAACAGAGTTCCTGAAATACTAATACAGTCATAGCAAATGTTTACAGTTGTCAGGTGCGCCCCCTCCATAATCCTATGTAGAAATGCAGTAACATGCATGAGTGGGGCTAATAACAGTGGGGCACAGATTACCTGAGCTGGCCCAATTTACAGGATAGATTGTTGCTTGTGTACAATATGCAGGGCTCTGTGTGTTGTATATTGTGTGGAAGGGGTCAGCATGTATGCATGGAGGGTTGTGTCCTGGTGGCCTATGGCCAGTACTGTCAATGACAGGGATATGTTCTGACAACTGCAGTGCCAACCACAATGCATCCCATCAAAATCCAATTCAGCAGTCATCCATACTCATTGTTCAGATGCCAATATCTGTCACCATCTGAAAGATGGACATGCCATGAATGTGGGCCCAAACATACACACAGTACACAGGTGGAAGTACCCTAGGCAGAGTACATAAAATGTAATTATCCACTACATGCACCTTTGGAATTGTACATACAGGTTAGCAGCACATTAGTTGTCCATGTAGTATGGTATATTGATGTAGTCTGGCCAATCACTGGCAGACCACAAAAGGCACAGTTATGAAGTAATGAGAGACTGCCTATGTCCCTTCATAAGTAAGCATAAGGGGAGTGTCCCGTGTATATCTGTGAGTCAGCTGCAAGAAGCTTCCATATCACACATGCACTCAGCTCACCCCACCATCATCCATAGGTTTATCACAGATCATATCCCTGCTGTTGGGAATGAATACAGTATGAACCCCCACTTCTGTATGGGAATACCCACAGAATGCAGCATGCTGAAGAGGTGTCCCATGCAGGTGTGTTCCTAGCTGTAAGCAGCACCCTGCCAGCATCCAGATGAATGGATTAATATGGAAAGGAACTATTGCCATTAACACCTTGCACACTTACCATGTCACCCCAGGAGAAACCAGTGGTATGCAGCCTGGGAATATAGGAGTGACAGAATGCACTGGCCTGCTATAGTTGGCTGCATCACTACCAAATAACCTACAGTCCTCTGTCAAAGGCCTGTGCCTCACCCATACTGGCAATGTATGTTATCTCGTAGGGTCCCAACTAACAACATAACACAGTCCACAGAACACAAATGCTAGGCCATGTTGACAAATCCTAGTAGCATACCCACCATGTCCTACTGCATGAACTGTGGACCAACCCCTAAATAACACTGACATGAAGGCGCAACTATAGGGATACTTTGCAGATATTACTTGCATAATGTTAAGAAGAGGATAGAATAACATAGTGCCAGGGTGTAGAAGCATGGCACCATGGAGTGTGTAAGGTCTGAACTCTGATGTGTACCCATACTACCCCTGTCTGCAAACCCAGTAATGGGTGGCTAAAAACCCACTCTTAAACCATGATGTGAAGGGGAACTGACTAGTTATATGACCCCTGCCTCTGGGTGACCTGGGTGAATCTGTACAGTTGAGAGGTATAACTACAGCAGGATATAGCCATTCTTTTATGTCAATAGATGTACATGCAGAGGATCCTCAGCTACCACAGTACTAAGGTGCTGGACCATTTACACAGATCCATCAGCAAGTGTCTGCAGTTACCCCTCCAGAATGGCATTAGTGTGCAAGAATATGTAGGCTGCAGACCACAATACTGGACACAGCTTCATTCATCTTGTATTTCCCAGGAAATAACTGTGAGCAAATAAATATATCTGTCAGTAGTTGATGACATAATACATCACAGTGTAAAACAGTACATGTCTAAATATATATGCTAACACCAACCATGTAACACAAGCAGCACAGACACAATAGTTACAGTATCCCACTATCATTCGCCCATTGTGACTTCATACTGTCAACCTATCTACAGATACTCTGCAAAAACAGGTTGCTAGCTGTAGGTGTAGAACACAAAATTCTGCACTGGAGTACAACCTACCTGGAAGTGAGTCACACACTCAATACAGAAGGTCATACTGGGCATGCTCCTACACTTAGAGAAATGAAGCCCATGTCTGACTACAACAGTGGACTATATATATCTGTCAGTTGCAGATGTCTGTGCACAAACACTACATTGCACACCATTCATGCTTTGCACACACATTGGATAGGAATATTCACACATATCCAAGGCCAGGACACTATAATAGGTCAAGCTTACACACACAGAGATGTGGGGAAGAGAGAGGCAGACAGTGACAAAGAGATTGCTATCATGAAGCCTGTCATACCCATGCAATAACCATCCGGCCAACTCTCTGCCCCATAGTCTCCGTGACGCATGCAGTAACTGCATAATACTATAGTATAACACACAAATTAGGTAGGAGGTCTAATACCAGGCATGGCAAACTGGAAAACTGTGTGTCTGCAGAGATTAATGATTTTGAGGCCATTCACAGTCACTACAACTCCCATTGCCCTACTTCAGCAAGCCTGCTTATGTCAATCACCTTGAAATACCCCTCTTGGCAAGTGTCATCCCTCTAAGCTCCATGGTATGTGCAATAACTGTGTAATGCTTTAGTGTAACATACATAGTTAGGTAGGAGTTCTAATCCCAGACATGGCAAGTGTGTGTGTGTGTGTGTGTGTGTGTGTGTGTGTGTGTGTGTGTGTGTGTGTCTGCGTGCATGTGTGTTTGTGTGTGTGTGTGTGTGTGTGCGTGTGTGTAGAGATTAATGATTTTGAGGCCATTCACAGTCATTACACCTCCCATTGCCCTACTTTAGCAAGTCTGCTGATGTCAGTCACCTTGACATACCCCTTTGGACAGCAGCTAGCCCTATAAGTTCTGTGGCACATGCATTAGCTGTATAATGCTATAGTCTAACATAATACTTACATAGGAGTTCTGTATATACACACACACACACACACACACACACACATATATATATATATATATATATATATAAATATGTATATAAATATATGTGTATGTACATGTATACATATATCTACATATGTATTTATATCTATATATATATATATATATATATATATATATATATATATATATATATATATATATATATATATATTCATATCCTTGTTATGTATAAACATGACTGTTGTATATACCTTTCCAGATGTATCACACCATGTTTATCTGATATGTGTATATTTAGGTATAAAAACATACTGATTAAACACTAATTTCACTAGCAAGTACTACACAATTGCAGAAGTCAAAGCAGTTGTTCACTACTAATTAGTATGTGTACTGACAGATATATTGGAAAAAACAACAGCCCTTTTCACAGCTGTCATGGCTCAGTGGTTAACTGCTGTGACTATAGTGTACAGAGTCCTGGGTTTAAGATCTACAAGGTCTGTTTATTTTGTTGCTAGGCAGAACAAGGAATGTTGGATACAGAGTGGTTAAGGCAGTTTTGAGCAGTTTTTCGTGGGTATGCTTGGGTTTGCGCAATGGTAAACGGTGCTAATGTATGGTTAAATGAAAAGGTGCTTACACCATGTAGGCTTCGTTTACCAGTGTGCAAATCTGTTTAACATTTATATTTCAGCAATGCTTACTCCTGCTAAGCATGGCTTAGCCCTGGTAAACAGTCTGATGAAATAGCATGGTAATGACATCTTTAATAAGTGTATTCAGTTCCATGTTCATAACATGCTTCTATGTGCTGTCATTTCAGTAGCAAGGGGTGTGAGTATACTGTCTGGGACACCTGGGTATATATGGCCAGTACAACAATATTTTCTTTTTGTATGTTTTTCATACATGGGTAGTATCCCAGATTATTTGCAGTCACACTTGCATGTATTGTATCTTTACATTACTAATGTTAACAGTGCTTTCCCAAGTAATAGTAGATTGCAGATTGTAGTACTGGAACCATACACCCCTGCATGCAAAGCTGGACTCTGAGTACTGACTAATGTGTTCTAAGTGTGTGAGCTGTGTGTTATTAAGCACTTGCTACTGGATAGTGATCTGATATGTGGATAATAACTGTAGACTACTATGTGTATAGGACATGTCATTAAGGGTTGCTGTCATGTAGTAATGACATACCTATCAGTGTCAGATGTCTATCTGTCAAAACATTAATCCTAATGCATAACCTGCTGGCTAGTAGATTTCTGCCTGTCCTCTGTATAGATATGCAGATGTCAGGGATTCATCTTGGCTGCTTATAGGCAATCTATGCTTGACTGACACTGACATGTCTGCCCAGCTGTGTTATGAATACCTCAGCTAGGAAACCCCACCCTGTATGTACCACATTCCATGGATACCTCAACTAGACTACAACAGTCAACAGAACATGCTTGGGTACAGGTCTCCAACATAGACACAGGCCATGTTATGCAATATATGTTGCATACATGCCAATTGGAGCACCTCACTGGCCCATCACCCTATTACCCCTGTCACATGTGCAATAAATGCATATCCTGTAGTAGCACTGATGAGATAGACAAGGGGTTTTATTGCAGTCCTGGTCAATGTGGGATTGTGGGTATGTCAGAGTATTATCATGGGTTTCAGTGAGTAAAATATCCAATGTGGTGTGTGGGTGCTGGGTATACTGTCTTTACACCATGGTACCCCTAGTACATGTCCCAACCTCCACTGTATGAGGGCCATTGTCAACATCAACCACAGGTAACTGAGTACACTATCCAGCCCAATGATGCATGTGCTGTGTACAAATTATCTGTAACAGAATGGACTCACTGACAAGGTAGTTAACACTGATAAACCCAGGTGTCTCAGATGTGTCTATGACTGTTATGTGTTTGTCAATGTGTATATGACAGTATGTCATACTATGTATTGTTCATTAACACCCAGTACATCCCCCATTACCATATTGCACAAGGCCAGGTGATGCTCCTCACTTAACAAGAAACTCGGGACACACCTCTTCCTAAAAGCTTTGTGGTGTGTGCAATTAAGGCCAAACACATTAGTAGCAATAAGTATCTAGGTAGAGGTTGTACTCTCAGTATTGCCAAGTAAGTGTGTGTGTATGTGAAGGGATCTACTTCAGTTTGCAGAAAATACATGCCCCAAGAGGTCATCTCTCTGAGAACTTACTGGCAAATGATAACATTGCAAAGGAATCATCTCATGGAAATTCATTCCATCAAAACTAGTAGTAAATGTGTAAATGCCCTCTTCCCCACTGTATAGTTGTACAGTGATACTGGCGTTGGTGTATATCATTGGTTGTCAATGTTGTGGACGTAGCCACCCTCAATGGGGTTATTGTTGTGTGTATCCCCCCACTTAGTCTGCTATAATACTGTACAGTTTATGTTAACAGGTTAAGTAGTTGTCACTCACACTATGTGTGGCTCTACACCACCCACACCCTCCAAAATGGAGGGCTGTACCACCCACACCAGCACACCTATAGGTTCATAGGTTCATAGGTTCATACTAGGCTATCTGCCCAAGGGCATTTATAAGCCTAGCCCATAGTTATGTGGCTTTCGCCACCCCTTTAGTTTGAATAAAAACTATGCCTATCATTTTGCTGTGCCTCTGTCAAGCAGTGACACTGAAGTAATCCCTGGGGTATATCTGCAATCTCCCATCCATTGGTCAAGATTCCTCTTGAACAAGGCCAGAGAGGTGCTCTGCCTCACATGTACCGGGATTTTGTTCCACAGCATAGGGAGTTTCTGGGTGATGAATCTGTCCCTCCAGCACGTTCTATTTATAACCGTGTCAAGGTTTAAGTCTCCCACCCTTGTGGTTCTGAGGGATCTAGATTTTTTGAGGTGAAGCATATTCATCAAATCTGGGTTTGACATGGCCTTATATGTCAGGCACAGGTCACCTCTGAGCAAGCGGTATGAGACTGAATAGAGCTGGAGTTCTTTCAGTCGGGCAGCATAAGACATATTTTTGAGACACTTTATCCTTTTGGTGAGGAACTTTTGGGGCCTTTCAAGCTGCAGCAGGTGTCTGGTCAGATACATTCCGAATGGGGCATTGTACTCAATCATAGGTCTAATGAGTGATGAGTACAGGGGGACGATGACCTCCCTTGATCTAGATGTGAATCCCTTCATGATCAGGTGGGTGATATAGAAGGTTTTCCTAACTACTTTAGCAACATGAGTGTCAAACGAAAGGCTACTGTCAACCTGGGTCCCCAGATCTCTGATGACTTTTTCTGTCCTCAGTGGATTGCCACCTATATGGTAGCTAGGGGTAACCTTGTTTTTCCCGAAGGGTATGACTATGCATTTTTGGCGTTTAACTTCAGGTCATGGCTCTGGCACCAGTTATCCGTTTCTGTGAGGCCCTTCTGGAGGATATCTGTGTCAGATGTGTTTTCGACTATGGCCCAGTTTGCAGTCATCTGCAAACTTTGTCAGCCATAACCCTCCTGTGTTTGCTTGTACTTCAGAAAAGTAGATGCCGAACAAGAGTGGACCCAGGACTGAGCCCTGTGGGACACCACTTGTGACAGGCTTTGAGTCTGACATGGCTCCAGCAACTCTGACCCTGTGGGTTCTGTCACTTAGCCAGTTTGCAACCCATCTTGTGATGTATGGGTTTACATTCAAGCTGATGAGTTTTTCGATGATACCTGAGTGGGGTATTATGTCGAAGGCCTTTGCCAGGTCGAGGTAGGCTGTATGGACTGCCTTTCCCTCATCAATGGCCTTGGTGACTGTCTTGACAAAGTCAACCAAGTATAAGAGGCAGGATCTGCCTTTGACAAAGCCAAACTGGGTTGGATCCAAAGTCTGCAAGTTCCCTATGTCTTTATTTATGAGTTCCATTATGATCCTCTCCATGGCTTTGCAGATAAGGCTTGTCAAGCTAATGGGGTGGTAATTTCCAGGGTCTGTGGAGGCACCGCCCTTATGAAGTGGGACCACAGTCGCCAGCGCCACTCCTTGGCACGTGCATCCTGAGGTGAGGCTAAGATTAAACAGCTGTCCTAACTGTGGGTTTAATTCCTCGTTGAGTTCATGAAGCACACAGCCGGGACACCATCCGTCCCATGGATGCTGTGTTTTTGCCTTAGTGAGGCAGTTCTCACCTGGGCGTTGGAGATGTTTGGGGGCTACAATCCTCTGGAATAGATATCTCTCCTTTTGGGGGAGGGGAGAAGTTTGCACTGAACCTGTCATCCAGTATGTTGGCAATGTGTGTAGGTTCAGTAATTTTCACATCATTTTGAACTAATTCTGAGCATATCTGGGAGTTTCCTCCTAGGTTTCTAACATAGCTAAAGAAGGCCTTATGATTCTCTTTAGAGTCCTTGGCGATTTTTCTCTCAAAATTTGCCTTGGATGATTTTATGAGAGCTCTTAGTTTTTACTTATAATGATCAAAGGTGTCTTACCTTTCAAGGATTTTGCTCTATCTTATAGTAGCTTCCTCCTTTTGTTGTAGAGCTTGTTTATGGCTGGGGTCCACCAGACTGGATGCTTGCCTTTGGTACAGAGAGTCTTAGTTTTGTTTGGGATTGCCTGATCCATGCAGTCCTGTAGGTGCTGGTAGAAGGCATTTGTAAGTGATTCAGCGGTTTGAGTAATGTTTACCACTGGCTCAGGGGCCTTAAAGGAGACCACACTAGTTTTTAGAAGTGTGAAATCGGCTTTTGAGAAGTTTTTACTGTGGTCTTTTTGTTTCAGGTGGGGCGGGATGAGGACCTCCAGCGAGATTAGTTTATGATCTGATCTCACCAGTGAGGGGTATACTTCGGTGTTGAACATTTTGATCCCATGTTCGTGATGATGAGATCAAGTATGTTTTCTCCTCTTGTGGGGATGGTGACTAGTTGTTCCATGGCATTTGAGTTTATGAACTCCAGGAATCTTTGGGTTAGAGTGTTCGGGCTTAAGTAGTGTTCCCAGTCTATATTAGGGTAGTTGAAGTCACCTAGTATGATGGTGTTTGGAGATACATTTATCCCCTCCAATGTTTTCAGGAAGGCCATGTGAGGTTCCTGAGTTTGAGAGGGTGGCCTGTAACATGCTACAAATTGCAGAGCAGTCTTGCCTATGGTTAATTGCACCTGGATGGTCTCCGATGCATTGTGCGTTGCCACCAACCTTGAGGTGTGGGTGTCCTTTATGAATATGGACACCCCTCCTTTCTTGGTGTTGTCCGGATTTTGGGGCGGAACGCATGATATGAGGTGAAACCTGTTAGTGCTGGGGTGCTCTCAGGAGCCTTGAACCAGGTTTCTGTCACAGCACAGACATCGATGTTCTCCATATTGAGAAGGGCCTCGAGTGCGTGCATCTTGAGATTGAGACTTCTGGCATTGAGCAGCATTACCCTTAGTTTTTTCCTTTTGGTGTTCTAGGGTGGTAGGTTTAGAATTTGAGCCTTGCCTAAAAAGGCGCTATGGGGTGGCAAGAGCCTTTGCCAATATCCGGAAGCCCAGGGTGACAGGTGCAAGCCGTCCTTGCGGGCAGCGTGGCTTGTCCAGCATGTCATCCCAGGCAGACAGACATTGGATCCCCTTTGAATGACACCAGAATTTAAGCCAATTATTAAAGCTGATCATCTTATCACTGTATTGTGGCATCATTCTAGGTGAAGGTAGGATACTGCTCAAGGTCAGGGTCATACCTGCCTGGGCTACATAATCAGAGAGCTCCTCGATGTCCCTTTCATGTAGTCCAGGAGGTACGTCTCAGGTCGTTGACACCAGCGTGGACAATGACTGAGTCGTACTTGTACCTGCTGTTGAGAGACCTGAGTGCTTGCGTTATGTGGCGGATTCTAGCGCCCGACAGGCAGCTTACTGTGACCTTCTCTTTACTCAGTCTGGTGAGCGGGAAGTCAGTGTGTCTGACTATGGAATCACCAGTGACAAGTGTGTCTGGCATTTTGTTTGGCCTTAAGGGCTGTGACTGTTTGACACTCTGACGGTGTGGTCTATGTGTTGCATGTGTTGGGTCGTGAGGTGGTAGTTGTTTGGGTGTCTGCTTTGGTGGCCTCTGCTGTTTTGGTAAATTTTTGATCAGAGCCTCCGAGTATGTCTTTGTGTGAGTATGTGTATGATTTGAAGTTGCGATGGTACCATGTGTGACTGGGTATGTATTGTGTGTGGTTACCTTCTCCTCCTGTCTGGTCTTGCCTGTCCTATGTTGAGAGAGCTCAGCCTCCAGTTTGGCCGTATAGTTGCATCTCTCGCATGTATTTGTGTTTTGTGGGAGAAGGAGAGGATTGTCTGTGTACATGAGGCAGTTGTAACATTGCCTCAATATTCCCAGGTTCACCAGTTGAGCTGGAGAGGACACTAGCAACTGATCCCTCGACATACTAGAAGTAGTAGATAAAGAGACTTTCAAAGGACTCCGGGGGAAGTGGGTTTTAGGCTGGTGGGGTACTATCTATAATAAGAGTGCTTTATCAAGGTGCAAGTACTGTAGGAGTAAGTGCTAGGCTTTACAGATAGAGAATAGTCTACTTGGGAATCAAGTAGAGATGAACTTTTCAGTTATATGATATGCTGGTTAGATCAGCAGTACAGTTTGAGGAAGGTAGTTTTAAGGGAAAATTGGAAGAGTGGAATTTAGATGGCCCAAATAGTTTAACCTTGTTTAACCGCTGCTCTTGTGTGCAACAGTGAACTCTCGCTAAATCGCTTATGCGTTAGCGTGTTTTATAGCAGGGGCTGAAGGAGCTAGGAATTGGCCCAAAACGACCAATGGACTACTAGTTTCTGGCTGAAACTTCACCAAATCAGACAAAAAGGCCGCTCAGTGCTTCCCACTCCCACTGGTAAGCAAAGAAACTTCCCTCCTTCCTAATAAGGCAATGGATCAGTAACAGGAACTAAAAACAAAGCCCAGGGATCAGCAACTCTGAAACTGGACTACTCTAGTTCAGTAAGGCGGGAAAACAAGAGATTTTTTTGTTTTATTACAGAGACAAGGAAAAAAACAGACAGTAAATGCTATAAATGCTGTAAATCGGCTAGCGCACTATGTTTACCTACTCCAGGTTTGCTCTACATTGGGAAAGGGGACATATAGGGTATATGTCAGTACCATCATCAATGACATTAAAGTAGCAGACTGATTATTTACTGATGTGATGTTTTGTCTTGGTGGAATGACATAGGCTAAAATGGGTTCACTGCAAAATTAAGTGCATCCATGTGTACAGTATTCTCTGTGTTTTGCATCAACACCAAAACCTCTGTGTGTGTGTGTGTGTGTGTGTGTGTGTGTGTGTGTGTGTGTGTGTGTGTGTGTGTGTGTGTGTGTGTGTGTGCGTGAGTGTGTTATACACAAACATTACACTTATCATTGTCCACTGTAGTAGGACTGCTGACAACAGCCACCATGCACTCACCTGTATACACTTCTCAGAACTATCAGCCATGTGGCACATGCAGTAACTGTTATACAGATCTATTACTTGTGTTCAGCTGTATCCAGGATATGACACAATATGTTACCACAGTGCCGTACTCCTTGTAAGAAACAACAGCAGACCAACATCCTGCTGACACATAGACACCTACAGCACAAACTGAATACATTATGGAGACCACTATCAGTCAGTGTTAATAACAGCTATAATGCATCATGGCTGAACAGCTACACATCCTGACATGTAAGAGTTAAACTTTCCTGCTGAAAACCTGTTGCCCAGCATTACACTGCTACACCTTAGTACATTCACCCTGTGCATCAGAGTCATATTAGCCTGTCTCTGCATCAATGGTATGGAAGACAGGCAAGTGGCACATGTATCATCATATGCACAGTGTGTGTTGTGGGTTTGCCAGAGACCTAGGCTGAACCATTTGGTTGACCTCATGTGTATGTGTGTGTTAGGGGTTTTCATTAATAATTGGGCTATTCAGATGTGCTGTGTGTATAGAGGTGCCATAGCTGTGTTGGTGATGTGTGTGTGTGTGTGTGTGTGTGTGTGTGTGTGTGTGTGTGTGTGTGTGTGTGTGTGTGTGTGTGTGTGTGTGTATGCACACAGTTCAGCCATGTGGCTGCCCTATACAGGGGTTTGTTGGACAGCTGCAGACCATACATGGCAGGGTGCGCAGTTCACCATCTCCAGCCACGGACATGAGAACTGTGTCTGCCAGGTGTTCCATGGGCACTACCAGGTAAAATTCCAAATATGGTACTCTCCCCTGATGATGACAAATGTCCGCTGGATCTGCGTCCCTATTGGGACTGATCAGGGCCACATGCACGTGGCCTGCTGTGTTGTGATGTGGACAGCACCCCCCTGCAGTGCTGGTGCTGGTATTGCCACTAGAGGAGTGGCTGTGAATTGTTGCACATCCACGTAGACCTCCTCCTTTTGGTGTTGCTGACCTACGTCCATGTAGCTGTTGTCCTACTCCTACCATATGCTCTAACACAGAAATTGCACTGTCGAGGATTCCCACCATTTCACCCAACCATCTATCCAGGACCTCTGCAAAATAATGGTGGGCACCTGCAAGATCATGGATGTTGTCAATAACAGCAGAATTAGTAGTCCTGTGTCTGGTATAATGTTCCATACATGCCTGTGACTCCGTGATGGCCCGAAACATGCATCTGGTGACACCTGCTGTGGAACTTCTGCCAGGGGCATGATGGCCAGCAGCAATCCTATGAGCACCCCTGTACATCTGCCTGTGTGGTACCTCGCCGGTCATCCAGCTATGGCTGTTGTGTACAGACACACTTGCCATAGTCACCACACTGTCCTGTCCCATGCCACCACCCACCAACTGTCCCTCATCTATGGCCACTGGTGATAGGCTATGTATAGTCAATGTGACTGTGTGCGGGGATGGAGTGGATAACAGTGGGATGTCACCCGATGGCACAGCTTCAGCCCCTGACAATCCCACCTGCGCCTACCATACCTATCATCATTGTCTAAGTCTGTATGGACACTAACATCAGTCTGCCTGAAGGAGGGACCCTGACCCACACCGCCACCTGTCAGGGGAAAACAAGAAACGTACTTTAAGACCTGTACATCATTGCTTACCTACACACACACACACACACACACACACACACACACACACACACACACACTTACAGGTGAGGTGGCAAAAAGATATTACACAGACCTCTCATTACCCAACTGTCAACATGCATGACATATGGTACTCAACAGCATGCACTGCAGCTATACTCAATCCATGTTACCAACATTATACACCTCTGTGATGCATGAGTTGTGTTAGTAGGTGATGCCCCTTCCCCTGGAAAACACTGCACCCCTGTACACAGCATTGCTGTGCACCTGTTTAGCACCCTGGCATGTACTGTGCACCATACCTCACAAGTGTACACACCATTGCTGAATGTGTCCATGCGTGGAAGTTATGTTTGCTCTGTTTCTCACAGCCCCTATGTGTTTGTTTGACACATACCTGGGTTGATATGAGGACAGATGTCAATAGTGAATGCCTGACCTCTTATTTGCAGATCTCATTATTAGCAGTACATGTATGAGCAATAAAATCCAATTACACTGAAGGTTTCAAAGCTTACTGTGGCTATGAGGAGGGTACACACCATTCTTGACATGACACTCTCTTCCCTGATATGCCAAGGGGCCACAATAGTGCATATGTTAACATTACACACACCTGATGTGTGACATTTGACCTGTGTAATCAAATGCAGTATCAAACAAATGTGTTAGTTGTGCAGATGCTGATTGGGGGATGCATGCAATATGTGGGTTGCATTTGTGTGGTTTGTTGCGAACTACAGCAGTCAATATTCCTGGAAGGGGTATACTAGCATGGCTTATCTTCACTTGCCATTATTTGGTCACTCCACCCTACAAAAGTTCCCCAACTCTGCCAGACTGCAATGTCAGCTCATGTGCACAGCCCTTGGAGGTCACACAGTGCCTTCACTATAATTGTGGAGTCAGGGTTATGTCTGGCATAATGCATGCCATGAGTGTGTTCAGATACAGTCATTCTTAGCAAGCTTTGGATGTATGCTTCAGTTCAATGTTGTGTTTCAGGATGACACCCTTCCCCATTCTCAGCCTTTTTGCAGATGTTTGACAACTATGGGCCACACGAGTGTCATTTTGTAGTGTCCCAAATTCAGAACACCATGTCAACTGGCCTAGTTCCTGCTAATGAACAGCAAACCTAAAGGTGTACACTGGCACCAGCAAAGTACAGATGGGGATGGTTGGCCTGAGGTGGTGTGAGGTGTTGCTTGTGCAGTACATGTATCTTTATTAATACTGAGTAGGTTTCTGTCTTGGTATTGGTACACCATTACAAATTGCAACACATGCCTTTGAGGGACTTGATGTTTTGCGTATGCTACCTACAGAGAGCAGTGGATGATGTCTCCTGTGGAAAAAACTCTTTCATCTGATTACCCTAAACCATAGGCCACACTTATGCAGAGTCCAGGTAATTGTTGACACAGGTACTGCTCAAGCAGTACTTGCTAGACATTACTGCAAGTCCCTCAGTGTTGCTGCATGTTTCTGGGCAGCCTCCATGACCAGTTTGCAAAATGTGTTGTCATCTGTCTTGGATGGGCATCTGTTTATTTTCTACATTAATGTTGTCTGATTCTTCATCGTCACATATGTGCTTGTCTGCACTGTTTGCCATGGTATGTGCAATGGTGAGGTAAGGCTACGTCTCCCACTCCTGAGTGCTCCCTTTTGGATGTGGGATATATTCCATGGTTTGTAAGATGTGTGCAAGGCACTTCTGCCTCTGTTGCAGATAAGTGGGCAAATGTCACGGACATACTTCTTGGACAGCAGACCATTACTTGGTGTGACATTGAGGACCTCTTCTTGATGGAAGGTGCGTACTCAAGAAGAGTGAATGCTGTAATACCTCAAAAGCTGCTTTCACAATATGTTATTTGGAGTGTGTGCACACATGTGCTTTCAATGTTTGCTAAGGTATGTATTCCCCATATTTGATGTCCTAACATAGGATTTCATATTACACATTCATTGCTCATGTTAGCATCACATTACAGGTTGTAAAAGTTGTGGAATGTGGTATTGTGATCTGCTGTTTTGTAGATTTATAACAGTTGCCATTGTAATAGTGATATATACACTGTTGTAACCACTGTATAAGGGGAATGTTTCAGACATGTCCCTAATGTAGGCCATTTGTCCCACCATAATGTTCATCTCTGTCCACACATCTTGCACTGACAGGTTGTTAGTTATACTGCAGGACTCTTACATACCCTTCATATATGCCACCATAGTGACCACTGTGATGCAGAGCAGTTAACAGCAACAACAAGTGAACATGTACAGCATGCATTATGGGTAGGTGTGTTAAATGTGTGCATGGCAAATACCATGGCCATAACATGGCTAGTGTATAGGCAAACCTGAACAAAATACCTCCATACTCACCAGCTACAGGCTGCTACCCCAGAGGTATATCAGAGGGGCCTACATAGTTGTTGGAGAGATGTGGTCAGTAGCCACACCTGTGCAATTGGTACAGGGTGGGAGCAGCATTTCAGCACATCAATAGTACAAACCCACTATAGTAGAGATTATGGACATCTGTTCATTACTACATTGCAGCAACAGACTATCTTATCTGACATATGCATGAAGACACTTTACAGATGAAAATGGATAAGCAACAGTGGTCTACTAATGTGCCCTGGGGTCTTACCTGCATGCTCCTCATCCATTGTGTGGGTAGCACAACCTCCACAATTCTATCATCAGGTTCTTGACTTGGCTGGTGGGCAAGTGCCCCAAGGCTGGCAAGGAGCTCTTCAGCATGTGTCAGTGGGGGCTGGATGGCATGACCCCCACCTGTGGCTAGCTGGTCCTTCCTAACTGCAGCAGCACTCTGACGGGCATGGCGGATGAGGTCAGTGCAATGATGTCACACCTGCTTATAACTGTGGTTATGCAGGCCAACATAATTTACTCTGTGAATGATCTCTTCCACAGGGCAGTCCTCTCCTGCAGATCATGGGCCGTATGCCCAAAAAGGGTTCTGTGGTGATACATGAGGTAGTTGATAAGCATTTCATTCTCCTGTGGAGAGTAAGGAGGAAGACTATCATTGGTGGCCTGTTGCTAACAATGTAATCTGCATGCCATTGTAATGGCCACTGTGGTTCCATATATGCATGCGCTCTGTTTTCTATGCAACTGTTCCAAATGTGGTGTTTTGGGTTAATGGGAATATCTATGCATGCTGTTATAATTAATCCTGGATTGTGTTGACTATTACTACCCACATATGTTCTAAAACTGCAACACAATGGCATGTTTGGGAAGGCCATTTCCAGCAGAACTACCTCTCCCTCCTCATCTGGCCGTGGCACCAGGCCACAACACACCTGGGTCCCAACCCAGGACCTCCTCATCTGCTGGTCCTACACTACCTTCAGGTAGAACCACCTCAGGGGATGGTGCTTGTCCCCTCCTGGGAGTGCTCACAGACAGGTTCCTGTAACCTGAAGTCCAGGGTCTGGTGCATAGGGAGTTCTGCAGATAATTGTGGGATCTGCTATACCACCTTGAGGCCTTCATGACACAATTAGAGGTTCAGTCTGCCCCTCCTGCTCAGCCCTCAGCACAGCCACCTTCAGGGCTGTGAAGGTGCAGTGGTGACTGCCATTGGGTGGGGACCTCAGTCCCACTGTTTCCATTTGGGGCTCATGGGCTTCCATTTCCAAACACCCCTCCCCGTCCAAGGTGTTTACCCACCACATGTTTCATATACTGCCCCTGTATGCTGTCTTGTCTGTCTTCTGAACCAACCTACTTCCCCAAATATACCTCTACTATCCTTCCCCAACATCCCACTCTCACATTAACAAAAAAAGGGCAATCTGTTCCCAACACAAATGTCACACCATATATAACTGTCCATTTGGTACCCACTTACAACTGCTTACAAGTGACTTAATCACTCTGTATCCAACAGCCATTGTTCTGGCCAGCAAATAAATTATCAGCCCTTGCAAGTGTGTAACCCAGGACCCTGCTCACCATAGCCACATCAATTTATTAGTAAGCCATCTGAGCTGCAGATATGTGTTATGTGTTCTCAAACATATCATGCAGCAAAGTCATTCAACAGTAGGGAAAATGTATGTGTGTGTGTGTGTGTGTGTGTGTGTGTGTGTGTGTGTGTGTGTGTGTGTGTGTGTGTGTGTGTATATATATATATATATATATATATATATATATATATATATATGTGTGTGTGTGAGTGTGTGTGTGTATCTACATCTCTCTCTCTCTCTCTATATATATATATATATATATATATATATGTATATATTTCTGTGTCCGTATATATGTAGACATACATGTCTATATGTATATATATATATATATATATATATATATATATATATATATATATATATATATATATATTTATATATATATATATATATATATATATATATATATATATATATATATATGTGTATACACATATATTATATATATATATATATATATATATATATATATATATATATATATATATATGGTTTCACTTCATACCGTCGAAAACTCATTTCATCGAATTTCAAAACAGCGAGACCAAATCATCGAAAATTCATAGGTTCATAGGTAGGTACTAGGCTATTGACCCTAGGGCCTATAGAAGCCTAGCCAAAAAGGTACCCTGGCTTTCGCCACCCAAGAAAATTATTTTCCTGTGTCCCTGTCAAGCAGAACCACAGAAGTGATCCCTGGGGTGAATTTCCTATCACCCATCCAATCATCAAGATTTTTCTTGAATAGTGTTAATGAGGAGCTCTGTTTGACAAAGATAGGTAGTCTGTTCCAGAGTATGGGAAGTCTCTGGGACAGGAATCTATCTCTCCAGCATGTTCTGTTTATTGTGGTGACAAGGTTTAGGTCCCTAGAGCGTGTAGTTCAGAGGGATTGGGATTTCTTTAAGTGGAGCATGTCCAACCACTCTGGGTTTGACATAGCTTTGTATGTTAGGCAGAGATCGCCTCTGAGTAGGCGATATGCGACGGAGTAAAGCTGGAGTTTTTTGAGGCAGTTTGCGTAAGGCATCTGTTTGAGGCCAGTAATCCTTTTTGTGAGGTATTTTTACAGCCTTTCCAGTTGTTGTAGATGTCTTGTGAGGTACATATCAAAAGAGGTGATGTACTCTATAATGCGTCTAAAGAGTGATGAGTAGAGGGGAACAATGACCTCTTTTTTCTGGATGAGAAACCTTTTGTGATGAGGTGTGCCACGTATAAGCATTTCCTGACCACTGTGGCGATGTGACTATCAAAGGAGAGACTACTGTCCACCTGTGTCCCAAGGTCTCTTATCACACTTTTGGTGTTAAGTAGACTACCACCTATGTACTAGTTCATGGGTACAGAGTTTTTACCAAAGGGGAAGACAATGCACTTTTTGTCATTGAGCTTGAGACCATGTCTTTGACACCAGGCATCTGTCTCAGTGAGGCCCTTTTGTAGGATGTCCACATCATTAGGAGTTTCAATTATGGCTCCTATTTTTCAGTCATCTGTGAATTTAGTTAGCCAAAGATCTTCTGTGTTAGCCTGTACTTCAGAGAAGTAGATACCAAACAGGAAAGGACCCAGGAATGAACCCTGTGGTACTCCACTTGTCACTGGTCTGACGTCTGATTTGGAGTCTGCTACTTTCACGGGGTGGGTTCTGTCAGTAAGCCAGTTGGCAACCTGTCTTGTGACATAGGGATTTATACCTAGTTTAGTGAGTTTATCTATAATTCCAGAGTGGGGGATGGTATCGGACGCCTTGGCAAGATCTAGATAGGCTGTGTGAACCACCTTACCCTCATCTATGGCTTTGGTGACTACTTCAAAGAAATCTATCAGGTTTAGGAGACATGATCTGCCTTTTACAAACCCAAACTGTGTGGGGTCCAGAGTTTGGAGATCTCCAATGTCTTTGTTTATGAGTTCCATGATGATACGTTCCATGGCCTTGCAGACGAGGCTCGTCAGGCTAATGGGGTGGTAACTCCTGGGGTCTGTTGTGCCCCCCCCCTTTGTGGAGTGGGATAACTGTCACGGTGCACCATTCAATGGGCACAAAGCCTGAGGTGAGGCTATGACTGAACATGGTACTTAGGTGGGTTGCCAGTTCATTCTGTAGTTCATGTAGAAGGCAGCCTGGGATGTTGTCAGGTCCCATGCATGCTGTTTTCTTGGATTTGGAGAGTGAAGTTTTTACCTGTGTAGCCATGATTACAGGAACTTTGCATTCTTCCAGTATAAAGATGGGCCCTTTAGGGCATGAGAGGGGGGTAAAGTTAGCACTGAACCTATCTGCCAGGATGTTGGAAATATCTGTTGGCTCTGTATATTTAGTGTCATTGTGCTGTAACTCAGAGCACATCTGAGTGTTGCCATTGAGATTTTTGACATAGCTATAGAATGCTTTGTGGTTGTCTTTAGAATCAGTGGCAATTTTGTTTTCATAACTAGCTTTGGAGGATTTTATGAGGGATCTCAGCTTCTTACTGAGGCTGACCAGGGAGTTCCTCCAATCGTGGGATTTTACTCTTTTTTTGCAACAGTTTCTTTCTTCTGTTGTAAAGTTTGTTTATGGCAGAAGACCACCAGATTGGCTTCCTTTTTATGGAGGATAGCATCTTGGTTCTGTTAGGGATAGCATGATCCTTGCACTCGTGTAAATGCTTATAAAATGCATTTGTGTAGGATTCAGCAGTCGTATCTCTATTGCCCATCTGCATGGGTGTCGTGAAGTTTGTCACTTCTGTCTTAAGAAGCGTGAAGTTGACTTTGGAGAAATTTTATTACGGTTGTTTTCCTAATGGGGGGGTGGGAGCGGGATGTGGATGTCTAGAGTGACCAACGAGGAGCTGACCTCTGGTGTGGAACACCAGTCATCCATGTTGGTGTTGACCAGGTCTAGGATATTGCTGCCCCTGGTGGGGGTGTGGATAAGTTGATCCAAAGTGTTGGAATTGATGATTTCCAGAAAATGTTGAGCAAAAGAGTTGGCACATAAGTAGTTTTCCCAGTTAATGGTAGGGTAGTTGAAATCACCCATTATTAGAGTGTTGGGTTGTACCTTAATATTTTCCAGTGTATCAAGAAAAGAGGAGTGGAAATCCTGGGGCATGGTGGGGGATCTATAGCAAGCTACAATCTGGATTGCGGTTTTGCCCAGAGTTGGAGATGTGGATATCCTTAATGAATATGGACACGCCAACACCTTTAGTGTTTTGGTCCGGGTTTGGTGGCCGAAAGGTGTGGTATGAATTATAGCCTGGTAATGCAGGGGTGCTCTCTGGAGCTTTGAACCAGGTCTCTGTCACTGCACAGATGTAAATGTTCTCCATTTTGAGAAGTGCCTTGAGTGAGTGCATTTGCATTTTGAGGTTTAGACTTCTAGCACTGAGTAGCATTACCCTCAGATTTTGCTTGCTTGTACCTGTTATGGTGGTGAATTTGTCATTTGAACCTTGCCTAAAAAGTCACTATAGGGGTGGCAAGAGCCTTTGCCATTATCTGGAATCCCAAGGGTGACAGGTGCAGGCCATCTCTGGCAAAGCAGTGTGGTCTGTCGATCATGTCATCCCAGGCAAACAGATACTGGATTCCCTTAGAATGACACCAGAAGCTTAGCCAATTGTTAAATTCAATCATTTTGTCCTTGTACTGTGGTGTCATTCTGGGTGATGGCAGAATGCTACTCAGGGCTAGGGTCATACCGGCCTGGGGCTACAAGATCGGAGAGCTCCTCCATGTCTCTTTTCATGTAGTCCAGGGAGGTACATCTCAGGTCATTCACACTAACATGGACAATGACAGAGTCATATTTGTACTTGTTGTGGAGTGACCTGAGTGTGTGCATTATGTGGTGGATCCTGGCACCTGACAGGCAGTTGACAGTAACTTTTTCCTTGTTTAGCCTGGTGAGTGGAACATCAGTGTGCCTGACTATAGAGTCAACTATGACTAGAGTGTTGGGTATGTTATGCCTTATGGGTTGTAGTTGAGTGGCACACTGAGTATGTGGGCTATGTGTCATTTGGGTTGTGTTGGGAGGTGGAGGTTGTTTGCATTTCTGCTTTGGAGGTCTCTGTTGTTTGGGCATATTTGTACTGAGAACCTCCGTGAATGTAGGTGTGTGTTTTGTGGTTCTGTGTGTGTGTTTTGGTGGTCTAGGTTTTGAGGGACTATGTGATGATTGTGGTGCGGTGCAAGTGTTTACCTTCAAATCGTCAAAAACTCATATCATTGAATCTCACATCATTGAAAACTACAGCAACTAGAAATAACATCCCACAGAGTTTTTACTACGTTTATACAGGAGGGCAAGCCCCCCTGCACCCCCCCAGACCCCCATACATTAAATATACCAACTCCAAGGTTGCACTACAGTGGTTGAAAAAGGTAATTTCCTAACCCCACTGTAGTGCCACCTTGAAGTTTGTATATTCAATTTTTGGGGTGTGTGGGGGCAGAGCCCCCACTTGGGGAATGCAGGGGGGCTTGCCCCCCCTTCATAAACGTAGTAAACTGTGTTTGGGATGTTATTTCTTGTTGCTTTGCAGTTTTCAATGGTTTGAGATTTGATGATATGAGTTTTCGATGATTTGAGTTTTCGATGATTTGGTCTCACTGTTTTGAAATTCGATGAAATGAGTTTTCGATGATATGAAGTGAAACTATACATATATATATATATATATATATATATATATATATATATATATATATATAGAGTGCATTCAGACATTAAGTCCACATTCTGAACCTCCTTCCTCCACTGCTGCACTGCTCTGCCTTGCTACAAAACAGAGTGTCACATGTGGACACAGCCTAACATTAGGGGGGTGAATAGCGACATATCATAGATAAGCCTATTACAAACCTATGAAGGTTTGTGCATGATACAATTCACATTACCATGACTGTTCTGAAGGTGGTGAGGTCTGAAACTCATGTGTCTATCATGACTTCATTACTTCCACCTTCAGCTGTTTGCCAGACTAATATACATGTTTGGAGAAACAGAACAAACACTGTGATGGCTTACATCTTGTCATTCTGTGCAAATTTGCACAGTTGACAGGTATGGCCCACTGCCCACAGGACCAGATGCTATATCCATAGCAGTTGTTCAGCAGGACATCATTACAGCAACAAGTCTTGATGGCCCATATAACTCTTTCATCATCATATATCCCATTATTACAGACCAAGTACTACATTCAGTTACATGCATGTGTGGTTCACATACCTTCTGTGTACCACTTGGATATCTTCCTTGTTTGTTTTTTTTTTTTTTTTTTTTTTTTTGTAGTATTATTTTTTTAGTGTTATTGTTCTCTCTCTCTCTTTCTCTGTCTCTCTCTCGCTCTCTCTTTCTCTCCACTATAGGGATCAAGCTGGTTTGAATAGGTTGCAGCATGGCTTTTGTAGGTGATGCTCATGATCAGGTTATGGCCTCTGCACCAGTTGGTGCTCCTTACTTGCTAATTGCTTGCAGCCAGCTGTGTAGTACTTCCAATAAGCCAACGTCATAGCAACCCACTACAATACATGACTACATCATGTGGGCGTTGTCCCTTTTCCTTTCCTGTATGGAAGACATCCTTCCTGTGTGTGGGCAGCAGTGTTACAGACAGCAGATAGCAATACCTCTTACAACAGGACTTGATTACACAGGCCAACTACATGTTTGTATAAGGTTCCAGACCTACAGACAATGTGAGTATTGCTGTTATATGCATTGAACACTGCTCGTTTTACAGGGTTTGTGTGCACATGCTAGTTTTTCATGGAATGCAGTCTGTCTGCATAGCTCATAACTGTGGGCCTATCCACATGATGGCAAGAAGATTGGCTGTTATGCTTTGTCTGTTCACCACACAGGTCTTTTCTCTGACATAACAGTGGCATTCACTCCGTTGATTGCTATCGGTACATGGCAACATCCGTTTGTGTTTCTGACTTCATATTCCTGAGTAAGGGTATGTTGCAACCAATCCTGTAATACCAGCAACTTTCACAGTGTATAACAGCAATATTGCAAATATGGCCCTGTGTTCCAGCCTCTGTCCTCCACCTATTTATCAGTCTTTGTCCAGATGTCATGCAGTAAGAGGTTGTTAGGTAATGGCCTATCATTATTTAGTGCTGGCATTCCTGCTATCATTCCAGTGATGTTGTGGACTACCACACTAATTGTGGGGTAGGGTCCATAGCAACAGCTGAACAAAACTTGTGTGACTTTGTACAGTCCAGAGGTCAGTGTATAGAAAATATTGTTATATGCCCTTATAAGACATTTTATGGGGGAGGGGTATTCAAAGATTTTAACTTAGGCTGTTACAACATGTGAGGGATATCAGTAGTAAGAAAAATTAAGGTATACGACTGTACATTTTCATACATTTCAACATGGGAACAGGGGTGGGTTACAAAATACTGTTGTACACACAGTTCTGTTTGTCAGTGTGATAGTGACATTTTAAGTTAAGCATTGTTATGTAACAGATACATTTGCATTGTGACAACTTATATTTTCCCCGTAGGGGTTGACGACAGAGTGCAGTTAGAGGCTGCTGATTCACATCTGTAATTAAGTGTTGATTGATTCTTATCTTTAAGGCTAGTGTTTTTTATTACTGTTGTACTACCTGAAGGCCTTAGCCTGGGCAGCAAAGTATGTTATGTTTTTTAGATTACTGCATCAAATGTTTTGTTTGAGAGTTGCATTAATCAGTTATTATGTATTCCAAACACCTAACTGCTATAAGAAATGGCACAAACAACTGAAATAGTACACAAATAAACATTTCTATGTATACAAACTTGTGTGGTGTCATGTCGTTTGCATTGTGTTTAGGTATATGTTTCATGCAGTAATTCTCATTTGTAGGAAAGAATCAAACACTGGCCATTTTAAAAGGTGGCAGATGTAGGCATAATGGCTGTTTGATATGCTGTGCACCCTCTATATATACTCTCTCTCTCTCTCTATATATATATATATATATATATATATATATATATATATGTATATATGTGTGTGTATATATGTATCATTGGAATGTTTAGTGCTTCCACGTTGTACATTCCCTGTGGTAGACTGACTGTTCTGCATGACATGTTAGAGATATCCCCTGGGATTCATGAAGCTTGCTCCAGGTGCAGGCATAGCATCAGCATTCCAACACCAAATATGGCCGGCGAGCAATCCAGGTATGAGCTGTTCCCATGTGCACTACCTGTGTACACTAAGCCCGCACAGCTCCCAGGCCCTGTATGCTAATTACCCCATATGCAGCAGTGTAGCATACAAAGGAAGGTATGGAGTGATCCAGGAAGTGGTGCAAGTGTGGTGTAAGCATGCAGAAATGTAAACCGTAAAAAATGGTTTACATTTTTGCAAACATAAAATCAGAGCCATGACAGCCAACCAAACACATGTATTATACTGTTAATATATGTCAATGGCTAAATATATAGCCATTGGCATAAAAAAATGTACAAAATATAAAATTAACATTTAATATTTATATTCACACTATCGCAAAGTGGAAGCGCAGGGCAGCGGCACTCAAACGGAATCGCAAGGAAAATAGAAAAATATAGAATAAAACTGCAATGTAACACATATCACGATTTCCCCATAATAGCCAATGTCAGGCATACTACACCACACCATGGTGCAAGGGTTCCTAAGGGGCTGTGACAGTGTTATGAGAGGTAGCTAGGAATTAGTAGGCAATGCCATGCAAATGAGAGGAGTAATAGTGAATCACAGATTCCCCGCTGGTGTAAGGATGCACCTCACAGTGTAGCGTTATAACACCGAGGTGTGCCATTTAGCTAAAGATGACATCAAGAGAGGGGTGTGTCACCTTTGCTGTAAGCACATTGGAGCATTGCTAAACCTGTTTGCCCGTAGCTAAGCAAAGCTGCAAGATTGGGGTGTGTTGTGCTGGCTATAGCTTTGCTTAGCTGATAGTACACAAGGTAACCGAGTATGCATGTGAACGGAGATGAAAACGCACTTAAACCCGGTAAATGGGTTTGCATGGCACGCACTGGAGCTGAAACAGGAAGGATATAGGAAAGAAATAAGAAAATGCTGCAGCAGGGAAATTGGAGTACAAATGACTAATTAACACCTAGGAACCTACAGTGAGCCAGTGACAACAGCTAACAAGGCTGCAAGCAGCTACCCGTAGAATAGGAAAGGCTGTACTGCAAAGAAAACAGTATAGTGTCACAGCAGAACAAAGCAGATTTGCAGTATATCAGCTACAAGACACATTTTGCAACACATGACTGGGTAGGGAAAGTACAAAACAAGAAAGACAGCAGGTGGATGCATGCCTGATAATGGGAGGGGATCCAGGTTTAAAAGTGAATTAAAGGGCAACAGATTAATCAAGGCAGGCAAGAATAACTCCACAGTAAAGGCCCCACACTCGCAGTACTCACAGTAAAACCCATAATTAAGATACCCTGCAGCTGGAATTGCTGATACACACCCAATGACATCAGCAGCATCCATAGCTAAATAGTATAAAGTGTGAAAGCACCTCACACACACTTGTGTATTCCCATACACTCTGCACCATTGGGGTATACAGACGGGGAACATTTATTATGTACATGTTAAGGTCTGCCATAGTTTTGATCCACCAGCATGTGTTGGAGACTGAAGGTGGTGTGGAGGATGATGCACACAACCACCTCAGGCACCAGAGGAGGTGAAGATTGCTCAGACCCAGGGTAACCTACCAGGAGCTACATGATCTGTAGATAGTAGAGCATTACAGGGTGGACAGGGACACCCTACAGCAACTTGTGGAGCTGTGCTGGCCACACCTCAGAGCCAGAACAACCAGAGCGGAACCCATCCCAGTGGATATGAAGATATGTGTAAGCCTGAGAATCCTAGCTACAGGTACCTTTCAAAGGCCAACTGGGGATATCATGGGGATCTCACAGGCATCAGCATCCAGCGTACTTCACCAGTTCCTGGGTGCCATGTTACCACATGCCAATGAGCACAAATACTTCTCCTGAACACAGGAGGAGTTGGCCAGCAATATGCGTCTCTTCCACTGTGTGGCAGAATACCCGGAGGTACTGGGTGCTATAGAATGCATGCACATATACATCAAGTCACCACCCGTTGAGCAGGGTAGGTGCTACATAAACTGCAAGGGATACTCCTCCATCAACTGCCAGGTCGTGTGCAATGCCCAGGGCATTATCATGGATGTGTGTGCTGGCAGCCTCGGATGCTATTACGAATCCCACATCTGGCATGCCTCACAGCTGTATCAGGTATTTACCAGGGGAGACATCCCATATGGCCTCTTGGTGGGGGATGCTGGCTATGAACTGGAACCATAAATGATGACTCCCATCAGAAAGGCACACATACCCATGCAGGAAAGCCATAATGAGGCACACACACAAACCACAATCATCATAGAGCATGTGTTTGGGATGCTTAAATCACAGTTCCATTGCTTGGACATATCTGGTGGAGCCTTGCAGTACTCTCCAGGCACGTGTGCCCACATCTTCATAGTATGTGGCATGCTACACAATATGATCCTGTGGAAACAGCTGCAACAGGGACAGAATGGTGAAGGCCCTTACAGCTCACCACCATTGGAAAGGGCCCCACAGGCACAGAGGTACTCAGACCACGAACACCCTGAGCCAGCCCCAGTAGGAGGCATGCCCAGTATGCCCATGCCTTGGCAAGGAGAGAACGTATAGCACACACACTGACAGTGTAGGCACCTAGGGACTGACACCTTTCTCCACCTGCACACACAGTAAGAATGGATGGCATACACACAAGACTACCTGTAAATTGTCATGTACATGCAGTCTAATGTATGCATCCAACATAGACGGCCCTCAACTATTGCACACACAACTGCTATTAGCACAAGGTAAGTCAAAACCTGAACAGTACATTAAGCTATCAGCGTGTGCTGATACTGTATGTATAGGTTCATAGGTAGGTACATGGCTAACTGCCTGAGGGCATTCATAAGCCTAGCCAAAATGTGTCAGCTTTTGCCACTTCAGTGATTCATTAACTGTCTCTCTGTGGAACAGAGCCAATGGCGGGATCCCTGGGGTGTATCTACTGTTCCCCATCCACTCTTCAAGGTTTCTCTTGAAGAGTGTTAGTGAGGGGCTCTGTATAATGTAATTAGGGATGTTGTTCCAAAGTATGGGGAGTTTCTGTGACAGGAATCCATCCCTCCAGCATCTTCCAGTTATTGTTGTGGCAAAGTTCAGCTCACTACAGCATGTGGCTCACTGTGATGTGGATTCCCATAGGTGGAGCATATCCATTAAGCCTGAGTTCAGCATGGCTTTGTTGGCCAGCAGAGATCATCTCTGAGTAAATGAGATGCCACTGAGTAAAGCAGGAGTTTATTCAGTCTGGCTGCATAGGACATATGTTTGAGGCCAGTAATCCTATTGGTGATGTACATTCATGCACCTTCCAGCTGTTGAAATTGTCTTCTGAGGTGTATCCCAAATGGGTTATTAAACTCTATGGTGGGACTGATGAGTGATGAGTAAAGGTGCACTATAACTGCAGTATGTCTAGATGTGAACCCTTTAGTAATCAGATGGCCTACATAGAAGGATGTCCTAACTACTTTGGAGATATGATTGTCAAAGGAGAGATCTACCTTAGTCCCCAGATACCCTATTACCTCATCTGTATTCGAGTAGCTGCCACTTATGTGTTAATATGTGGGTGCTTAATATTCCAAATGGAATGACCATTCAGTTTGTGGCACTTAGCTGGAGGCCATGACTTTGACATCCTGTGTTGGTCTCTGTGAGGCCCCTTGAAGGATGTCTGTGTCAGCTGGACTGTCAATTATGGCTCCCAGTTTGCAGTCATTGCCAAACATGGTCTGCTGTAGTCCACCTGTGTTTGCCTGTACCTCTGAGAAGTATATGACAAACAGTAGGGGTCCCAGGACTGAGTCCTGTGGGACACCAGTTGTGACTGGTTAAAAGTTGGACCTGGAGACCGCTATCCATACCATGTGGGTTCTGTGTGTAAGCCCATTGGCAACCCATCATGTGATGTATGGGTGTATGTGCAGGCTGATGAGTTTATCAATAATACCTGAGTGAGGAATGGTGTCAAAAGCCTTGGAGAGGTCCAGGTAGTATGTGTGAACTACCTCTCTCCTCATCTAACATCGTAGTGACTGTCAGTAAGATGTCAAACACGTTCAGCAGGCATGAACTACACTCAACCAAGCTGACCTGGTTTGGGTTAAGTGTTTGGAGGTTACCAATGTCTTTGTTAATGAGTGCCATGAGGACGTGCTCCATAGCTTTGCAGACCAGGCTAGTCAGGCTTATGGGGTGGTAGTTACCATGGTCATTTGTGTTTCCACCTTGGTGGAGTGGAATAACCATTGCCACGTGCCATTGTATGGGCATGTACCCTGTGGAGAGGCTGACGTGTAAAAGCTTAATTAGGTGGGGTGTCAGTTTGTCTTGTAGTGTTTGCAAGATGCAGTCTGGGACACCATCTGCCTCCAATGATGCTGTGTTTTGCTGTTATAGAGGGCCATTTCCACCTGTGTGTCTCTGATGTTTGGGATACTGTACAGTTTGTGTATTGTTATGGGCTCTTTAGGGGGTGACGTTTGCACTGAATGTATCTGCAAGAATGTTGGCGATATCAGTAGGGTCAGTATATTTCATGCTATATTGCACCGGCACAGTGCAAATCTGTGTGTTACCACTTAGATCCTTGACATAGCCATAGAAGGCTTTGTGGTTATCTTTCAAATCCTTGCCTATTTTCTTGCTGATGTTAGCCTTGGATGATTTCATGAGGGATCTACGTTTCTTACTAATACTGGTCACAGATGTCTGCCCTTCTTGGGATTTGCTGTTTTTCTGGACTACTGTCCTACTTCTGTTGTATAGCCTGTTTATTGCAGGGGTCCACCAGACTGGTGTCCTTGTCTAGGAGGAGTGAGTCTTGGTTTACCAGTGATGGCATGATCCAAACATCCTTGTAGGTGCTTATAGAGTGGATTTGTAAATCTGTCTGTATCCTGAGCAGTGTTTTCCCTTAGCGTGGAGGCTGTGAAACCCCCCACCCCTGTCTCTAGTAGTGTAAATTTAGATGTAGGAAAGGTATACACTGTGGTTTCCATGGGTGGGGGAGATGATTGGGTGTGGAAACAGTGAATAGTTCACAGTCAGATCTAACCAGTGACCGGTTTACCTCTGCTGTGGTGCACCTGTCACCCATTTTGGTGAATACCACTTCTAGCATATTTCAACACCTCGTTAGGGAGTTTACCATCTGATACAGGGCATATGAGGTGATAAATTCCAGGAATTGCTGGGCATGGAAGGGAGTACTTGAGTAAGTTTCCCAGTTAATGGTAGGGTAGTTCACATCAACCAATACCAGGGTGTGCGGTAGGACTGTCATGTTTTCCACTATCTCCAGGTAGGTGGAGTGGAGGTCCTGGGTCATGGAGGGTGATCTGAAGCAGGTCACAGTTTGCACTGCAGTTGTGGCTAATGTTAGCTGCACATGGATGGTCTCAGAGGTGTCATGCTGCCCCACTAACCTGAAGGTGTAGGTATGCCTGATGAATATGGATACACCCCCTCCATATCTGTGTCAGTCTATGTTCTGTGGCCGAAATATGTGGTATGGGTTGTAGTCTGGTAGTGCTGGTGTGCTCCCAGGAGCCTTGAAGCAGGTCTCAGTTACTTCACAGATGTTGATGTTGTCTATACTGAGGAGTGCTGTGAGTGTGTGCATGTTGTGATCACAACCCCTGGCGTTGAGTAGCATAACCCTCATTGATTCTGCTATTGTGCTGTTTATGGAGGTGGGATTCACCTTTGAAACTTTCCTAAAAAAGGCACCGTGGGGGCACCGATAGCCTTGGCCAGTATTCCAAAGCCTAACGCTGACACATAAGCTGGTATGGTATTGTTGCATGCATGTTTCCCATCTGTGCTTGATTTTCATCTTTCCTGTAGGTAACCTACTGATAAAAAATAGAAAACCTTAAACTTATACAAGTCTTTTAGCTTCCAAGATACGATTTTTGAGTGATTAAGTATCAGTGTTCTGTATATTCTTGCTGTACTTAACTGTTTTCTGACTACATGGTAATTTTTCACTGTATATTGTGATCTGAAACCTCTGTTTATTCACATATTATGGCTGTAATGGCCTGCACTTTAGAGGTTAACAGACAGATAGTAGGCTATCTTCCCAAGGGCAATTACAGCACAGCTACAGTGTTTTGGCTTTCTCTGCACCATTGATGAAGTAACTGAGCCTGTCAAGCATAGCCAATAAACTGATTCCAAGCAGAGTTGCTGGAAGCTGTTGAAGATTGGGGTGGTGGAGGGTGATAGGGGCACTTAGTGATCTAAGGAGGGCATGTTAACATGTAAAATCAACACCATTCAATTTCCCCAACAGGTCTTTCAGCTATAAAACTGGAGGGGCTCCCCCAACCCATAGCTGTATGGTTCTGGGACACATGATCCCAGGGGTGTATATTCTGTTACCCATTCACACATCAATGGTTCCCTTGAAGTGTGTCAGTGAGGGGTTATGCCTAATGTAGTTAGGAATGTAATTTATAATCTCTAATTTCATTTGTTATACGTGTTTATTTCAAGAATAAGTGAAGCTCAGTGGTTTGGGCACCTCCGCACTGTTTTTAGCCTAGCTTACACATAGAAATCATCTAAATAGGAAATAGGCGGAAGCAACATTAATGTCAATAGTGTAATGGTTACAGCATTTGCATAGTATCTGTGCATTCGAGGTTCAAATCCCAATAAAGTATACCTTAACCACAGCTTGCATATATAGGTAGTATTCGTCAGTATACTAAACATTTGAAACACTCATATACACCGATGTGTGCTAGAGAGTAAAGTCAACAGAGAATGTAATGTTATGTAAGCACATAGTGAGATGTTACTTCACTGAAATGTATATATCCTGAGTAGTTAGCAGAAGTGGCCATGTTTGCGAGTGCAGGTTATACATTTTAATGTTTGTTTAACTGTGTTTAACAGCTGCTTTAATGTCACACAAACACTTTTAAACATGCTTACAACTGCTAAAATGAGCCTTATTCTGGAGTAAAAAACATTTTTAAAGCATTGCAGGTGTTGAACCCTGGACCATGCACATTATAGTCATGGAAACTTACTACTAAGCCATCTGAGTTGTATATGTGTTTCATGGTCTTTAGACGACACCTTATACGATAGGCATTCCACAGTACTGACCACAAATGGGACAGTCACTTTGTGTACATATGTACAGTACATTGTAATATACTGTAGTTTGTGAATTAACATATACAAGTCTACATATGTATAACTGTTACAAATTAATACTAAAAAAAAAGTGATGTCAGCACATAGATATAAAATATATATATATATATATATATATATATATATATATATATATATATATATATATATATATATCAACATCTATGAACACACTTCGTGACACAGATGCAATCCAAGGGAATTGAAGTGTACACAAAACACATGCAGCTCTGTTAATATTAACCTAATTCACCATAGAAGGGATGTTTGTTTGTATGTGGGGATTGGGGTGGGGGAGGAATGATGGGTAATGAAATTATGCATCAAGGAGATCCTGGGTTGGATGTTCAATAAGTGAACTGGAGGGGTATACATGGAGTATGTGGACAATATAAAAAGGACACAGAACAAGAACCATTCTCATCCATAATACACCCTGTTATGTCACATTGCAACACCTAATTCCACAAACATATGAACATTAACATGTATCATACATATGTACACCAACTGTCACATTTGTTTTAAGTAGTGAGGAATGCCTGTAGTAGAATGTATATTCTAAACACCATAACATTTGTACATATCTCAGATGCCTTAGTGGTAAAGTTATTGACTGTGGTGTTCAAGACCTGCAAGGGCTGTTAATTTTTTTGGGGGGTGACAGAATAAGGGTTGTTGGATGCAGGTGGATTAAAGCACTTTTAAGCAGTTGTAAGCGGGTTTGCGTGGGTTTGCATGATGGTAAGTGGTGCTTAAACACTGTTAAATGGATAAGCGCTTCACAGGTTTAACCTTTGCTTAACGTTGCACAGTCCACGGGCAAACCTACAAACCACCATTTAAATATGAGTTATTCACACTTTCCCTACCAGTGCCTACTCTGAGAGGTAAAATAATAACCCTTTCCAGGATTAGAACCCATAACCATGTACACCATCCTCAGAGTAACCTACCACTAAGTTATCTCAGATGTACCTATGCCAGATGTTTATTCAGACAGGTTTAAAAACAAAAGGGAGGATTGTGTAGAAATAGGACAAACCACCATGTACCAAGTGAAAGGTGTATGCTATATATATATATATATATATATATATATATATATATATATATATATATATAGGGAGAGAGAGAGAGAGATGCATAGATTGTCAAATATATAGAGATATACATATATATGTAGATCTATAGATAGGTTAAAAACATCTACACATCTATGGAGGTAGAGATAAATGTATGCAATAATATATATTATATATTTATATCTATATACATATATATATATATATATATATATATATATATATATATATATATATTTATACACACACACACTTACATACATACATACATACATACATACATACATACATACATGTGTGTATACAGCATCTGAAGTGTTCAAATCTGAGTATAACATGGACCATAGCAATCACACATTCTGCCCCCCCCCAAACAATGTGAATATGACATATGAAGAGTATATGCCAATACACTATTACAAATATGTTCTATGGACTTAGTCACCAACACAACTACAATGACTGCAAATATCCATGACAGAAATACACAGGCAGCTTTCATTTAGCAAAGCGTTATTACATTCCGATGTATTGCCAAAATGATTCAAGGACTAACAGTACCTGCATGCTATACAGGAAGCATTTAACAGTGCCTTAATGAATCAGCCTTCAATTACTGTAGTATTAGTCCTCTAAGGGAATGGTGTTCACATATGGAAAGAACTCCCACACACATATAGAAGATGTATAAAAGCGGTTCCTACACACCTGCATCTGCTATGTACACCCACCAACATCTCCCCCACACCCAAACTAATTACAACAATACATACTGTCATACCATAACCAATTATTCACCCACTGCACGACATCTGCTGAAACCTTAACATACCTGGACGCAGACACACTAACATGATGTGAAATAGTTGTTGTTATACAATGGAACACCTGCTGATGTTACAGGGTTTGTTTAAACTAATCCAGTTTCAGAGGGTTGAAAAGTAATTACACCAGGAAGTGTTACCAATTACTGATTATCAGCACAGTATGATACACATTTACACCAAACTAAAGATGTCTGGTGAGCACACTGTAAACCCCTAACATTATATGCATAGCCATGCAGCCTTGAGCTGGTCAAACATCCTAGCCAGACTGAAACATATGCAGAAGTATTAGGTACAGACAAACCCTGCTCAAGTAGCAATGTTCATAAATATAACAACAGTACTCACATTTAGACCAAATCCTCTAGGCATTACTTACAATATATTAGTGTTTGTCTCCATACAGCTGTTGCAATAGATTTCAAACAAGACTTCCAGGCTGTCTTCCTCACAAGTAAGGCAAAGGGACAATGCCCAAGTGGAGTACTGAATTATATTCCACTGTTGCCATGGTATTGGCTAAGGCAGTAACTGCACAGCAGATGTGCATGTAATTAACAACTTTGGAACACCAATTGGATATCAGGATAGCACACGTTATACTGATCTCTAACTATAAAAGGATGCCTTGTCACACATTCAAACCATCTGTATCTACCTGTAGAACAGTACAAGATACCCAACAGCAGATTGAAACACAAACCAAAAATGAGTAATATACCAGTCAATAACACCTCCAATTACTAAGAAGGTATGTATAACATTTAGTATGTCTGTGTATGTAGTACCTGTTCTGTAAGAGCTACAGTGTAATCAATGCATATAGCGGAAATAGCTATCTTGTAGCGATATATTATTGAGCAGTAGTAACGCTTGTACTATTCTATGTGTGTACTGCTATAGGTCACAAGGCAAACTCCTCATACACCACAAGGGATGATATATATGGGCTTGGAACTCACCAATTCTCTTCCAGCCACTGTCAGTGTCAGGGTTGGTACAACAAGTATGTGCTATAACAGGGGATAGTATATGTCGATATATTGCAAGAGTAGACATATGTATGGATGTATAAGTAAGATGAACATGTCAAAGGTGGGCTTACTGTGCAAATATGGTTTGCATTGTGGGCTATTGTGCCAATAACTGTGTAATGTACAGTATTTTAGGCAGATCTGTATTCCATTTTACATAGCATTTCTGTTATGTTATGCAAACATTAGTTATTGGCAATTACAATACTCAATAACAGGATACATATGGCTTGTATACATCTGACTGTTTAGCAGCATGATAGCAAAGATAATTGGAAGAGCTAGGTAACTATCCATGCACATAACACATGTAATATCCACCTCTCTAGTATCATTTGCAAGCAATAACAGCTCTGCATATGTACATGTTATGCAAATGTGTAGTGACCCTTGTTACAGGGCTGGGCCAAATGGCTATGTGCACACCTACATAGAGTAGATATTGAGAGCAGAGACACACTGGTTGAACTTGAAGGTTTGTCTAGCCTAACTTCTCATTGCCAACCTAACAGCCGCTTGTAAATACTGTATGTAAGGTAGTGCACAGTACTGGTAATGAAACAGGTTGCATATCATCTTTAACTCCAGTGTAACATCTGCAGTAGGAGTATAAGATGTAGGAGACTGCTGCCCATGTGTAATAGCTGCTTCATAGGTGATGGCATACACTATCAAATTATATCCTGATCATGTTGATAGTGGCAGCAGAGTCTATTGATACATGACTCTGTTTGGGGAGTGGGTGTCTGTGACCAACAGATCTCATGGTTCTGGTGGATATGTGAGTATATACCCAGAAAAGGAAACATACCTGTAGACACTTGCATCATCTGTAATCAACTATCAGGATGTGACGTGCTCCTCAAAGGAGGATTGCTGCTAAATGTAGCTACTATGTTTCTGTAATAGCCAGTGTTGGCACGTCCATAACACAAATATTTACTTGTGAGAATCACTGTCTAAAACATCTTCATAAGCAATAAGTAAACTAAATACAGTAGTTGGTACTTGTAGTACCGAATGCTCATACAGGCATGTCAACTAGTCAGCTACTGGTGTTTACTACTGTCAGCTTTGTGTATGTGGCCATCCCGGGGGAATGTAATCTCTATGCCATGTACACTGCCAAACCCACCTAACACCACACCCCACACATTGTCTGGGATGCAGCTACAGTGGTAAGCTGGAAGGCAGTCCAGTCTACAGCCATGACTGGACTGGACAGTCATGAGGAGTAGGTTAATACATGCATCTCATCATCACAACCAACACATAGCCTTACCAGAACACAGTAAGGACACCCACACATACTACCAGGAATCACACACCTTCACAGAGGCTTCTAAGTATCTGGCCAAGCAAGTGACCTCCCAAGCTGGAATAGACAGACAACAAAATTCAGAAACTGTATGACATAGTTTGCATAATTGTGCCACACCTCAGAACACATAGCTGGAAACATGCCCAACAGTACTCATTTGTGAATGCAATCTCTAGCACTATGTTACACACCAAGCTATACAAGGGCAAAAATACTGTCAGTTGCCTGTCTGCCATGATTAGCTACATACCCATACACTCAGACCACCTTTTGAACTATACACATGGCTCTAGCATATTCCATGTTGTTGTGCAGGACCTGTGATGCAGTAGCCTGGACTGCATGGAAACACACATGTAGGAACTGTCAGGTGTTGTAGCCCATGCAGGTATGTCCCAATCCCTGGGTAGAATTCTGCCATTGGCCAGAATGATACTGCAGTACAGGGACAAAAGGATTGTATTCCACACTTGTCTAATGTACTGGTGCAATTAAAGGGTATCCAGTATCTCTCTGTCTGGGATAACATAGCTGACAGACCATGATGGTTTTCCAGACAGGGCCTACACCTGTCATAGGTTCATAGGTTCATAGATTAGTACTAAGCTAACTGCCCTTGCGAGCCATTTTAAGCCTAGCCAATTATCCCTTGTGAGATTCAAACCCTGCACCTTGTGTTTGTAAGGCAAACACCTTAGCCATTAAGCCACCCTCCCAACCCACTGTCACCCCTGGGAATCTGGATACTGGCTAGGGCTTATGCTTCCCCTATAGTGCCTTCATCATGCAAAGTTCAAATGTAAGCCCACTGCTGTAACAGGGACAGCCAAGCAATAAACTGCGGGTCTCGCTACACAATGATACATGTCAGAAACACTATATGGACACACATATGTTAATCCCTAACATGGAGAACGTATTTGTGCAGTGGCTGAGACATGTTTCAATGCTCTGGAGAGCACACCTGCATGACCATGTTATAACACATACCTCACATCTTACCCATTATCCTTTATTGGAACACACGGGCCACAGGTGTGTCCATATTCCTGAAGGATATGCACACCCCCACGCTAGTTGCACTTGCATAATTTCAGATGTATTATGCTGAGCAACTACTTTTGTGCCAAAGTGGAATCCAAATTGCACCTTGCAACAGATCACCCGCCATGCCTCAGAATTCCCAATTCTATAGCTGTGTCATGAATCGTAATGGCAACAACAAGACCTGCCGTGCTTCACAGTCCTATGGCATGGGAAGTTCTGCACCTACATAAAAGCACCTGTTCATCTAGATAGGGTATTAGAGAACCTAAACCTGCTCCCACCTCCCCCCCTAACAGGTACACATATTTATATATCCATGTACACTACAGACCCCCTGTAATAACAACTATGCAGGTACAAGTTGCACTCTCTAAAGCCATACATACAGCTTTCATGAGACCTGTCAACATCCCAGGGTGTATCCTACATAAATGTCAGAACAATTTGCTCTCTACATACACATCATGTTCAATCATAGCTTCATGTCAGGCTGTGTACACACACTGAATGGTGCACAGCAACAGTTATCACACCCCACAAAGGATGAGACACCATTGATAATGGGAATTAGTGCACAGCTACCCTGCTGAGTCTGGTCTGTAAGGCCATGAAGCGTGATCAACTTATTTGATGTAGTCAGTACAGATGCAGATGACAGTAAGCTTGATTCACACAGCATATCATGACCTTGCCAGGCCTTAGAACACCATCACTCATACTGTGTTCCAGCTAGACTCAGTAAACTAGGTGTATATTCCTATGTCACAGGATTGGTTGGCAACTAGACTGCTGGCAGAATCAACACTACAGAAGGTGTCTGACTAATACATGCACATCAAACCATTGCCAGCTACAGTAATACTGGGTTAATTCCTGGTACTCCCCCTCTTTGTTCTCTATACCACACAGACTAACACAGAAGGCATCTGCCTATTGAAGTTTGCAAATGACTGTGAACTAGGAGAAATAATTGACTCAATATGTGCTGCAGTCATACATACAGACTGGCTTTTTTGGGTCAGAGGTGTGGTGTGTGACATATGACCACAATCTGACAACTAAGTATTGCATTGTCATCCCCTATGTTAAAAACCCTGTACCCATGAACTACGACCTAGGCAGCAGTCAACATAATGGAAACTGTGTGTGTATGGGATGCAACTGTACAGTAGCCATTCCTTTGAAAGTTACTTCACCACACCAGTCAGGTAGTTGTATGTGGCACCCCTAATCATGACAGTTTGCCATCCATCAATATAGAGATCATTGTTCAGCCATAATCAACACTCAAGTGACCCATAATAGATCACATATTTCCTTTCAGGGTTATTGGCAATGTTCAGATGGCCTACACTGGCCTTCCCAATCCCTAGCTCCACTATGCAGCATGATGCCTATCCTGAATAAAGCCATGTCCAACCAAGAGATGTTGGACATGCTACACTTACACATTCTGATTTCAAATAAACACATACTTTATGGACATCCACCTTTCTAGTACAAGGATTACAACATGCCTGACAAGATCTCTGTCCCATACACTTTGCATACTCCTGCCATACTATGCATCCCTGTCCAGCAAAGCTGCACATTGCACCTCTTTGTGACATAGAGTGATGATCACATGGCAAATATACCAGTTTTGCTGTGTATCAGTTCTGTGACACTGCTTGAACTGGCAATGAAACTTACCTGTCTGTTGGCTGCAGCTAGGTAACCTTTCAGCCTAGGATCATAAATGGCCCAGGGCATATAGCCTACTAGTTCACTATGACCATACATGCTATAGTTGATATCCAGCCCTGAAAATACCATCAGGATAGCTGTTGTCCCATGTGTTTCACTTGTGCAACACAGGTAATACATGGTGGGATGCTAAACAGCTTTACAGTGCCATATAGATGTATATGGCAAAGCACATACATGTAAAACATTCTGTGAGCAAGTCTGCAGGGTCACAGGTCACATCCCTTAAGGCTGTGTATGACTATATCTGTGACATATACACAGCATTAAGGTCTATTGCATTAATATGAACACATCCAGGCATGTGCTGATAGGTAAAGACACCAGTACAGGCAAACAGACATGCCCACATCAAGACAACATCCACATGGAGTATGAGCAATGTCATCACTTGACAGATACATATATGGTGATAACATCAAATCACCAGTAAGTGTCAAATGTGTGGGGGGTTAAACATGTCAGTGGTGTTAGTGTCATGTAGATTTGCAAAGACATATTTGTAATCTTAATAACTGTGATACACATGTATGTTCAGCTGTACTTCTGTACTTCTCTGTGAGTTATTGTGACCTGTTTCCATCATTATGTCTTCCAGGTATGCTGCATCCCAGGCTGCCACCATACACCTGCTTGGAGAATGAGGTTCTCATCCCATACCTCCTCGACAACCATGTAACACTCTTCAGCCATGTGCCACAGGATGCACAGCAGCAGGATGCCCAGTGGGAGGAACTCTGTAGGAGGGTAAATGATGTTGGTGGCCACAATCGCTCCTATCAGCAGGTGCACCGACACTGCACTGACCTCATAAGATGGGCGAAACAGCGTGCTAATGCAATCACCAGGGAACAAGGTGCAACAGGTGGGGGGCCCCTCACCCAGCCCCCACTCACACATACTGAGAAGCTACTGGCCAACTTGGGGACACTTGCAGACCTCCATCCACAAGCTTAAGCTGGTATTGTGGAGGTGGGTGTCTCTCAACCACTGAGCCTGGAGTTACTTGGTAAGTCCCTACTGCACATATAACACAACTATATTTCATATAGTTACATGTGTTACTGTAAAATATGTAATGTAACATCATATGCAAGGCATGTATGCACACATGCCACATACTATAGTCTGCTACTCTATGTATGCACAGCTGTGCATACTCCATAGTATAGTCTATTGTACTGGCTTATGTGCTAACATGGATATTGCACCCTGTAGCTATCACACAGGTGTGGATAATGATCTTACTACTGTGACACTCTTATATAGGTATCTCTTGCATTTCGCAGAGACAGCAGCCTGTTGCAGGTGAGATTGTTATTATTTACCAGGCTTGATAATGCACAGATCATATTAATTGCATGCTATCTGCCATGTGGCCATTTAACACATGTACACATAATGTATGGTGGTCCTGTTAATATACAGTGGTCAGACCTGCAATGCATCACAGTGGTTACCCATGTGGAATAATTGAAGACTATATGAAACACCTACACTAAACCTTACAAACTATCATTGCCAGATGTGTGGACAGCTGTGAATACAATGGTGGAGGTGTGGTTCACTGTAGGGACATGTACTACAGATCAGCATTACACTTGTGGGGAATACAAACAGTACTATACAGAGAGCATATGTGTGCACATACTCTAAATGTTTGGAGCTGGAGTATGACCAGCCCACACGATTCACCCTTGTGGATTATACCCTTGCTATGAATGTCACACAATGCCATGTGCTATTTGACATGTCCATGACATTTAGTGGGCTGACTGCAACACTGCTCAACTATCCTGCAAAACATGATATCTCACATCCCAAATATACCACCCTTTGTCTGCATGAACCTGTCCTCAGAGGAGCATATGACATCTATGGGTGTATGTCATATGGGATAACATTGACATGTGAAATAGATGCCTATCACAAACATTGGACAAAACATGTGTACACATGGACATGGAGGATGGCCAGAGACATAAAGCAACACACAGAGTAGAAGTGATGTACATGTGTGTACACCCTGTTGGACATTGGCTTGACACAATGCAACTATGGACTTTGTGTAATGGTGATATTGCAGATGTGAAACACTAAACATCATACAGGCCTGTGCACAGCTTGTGTAGGCATGACATCAAACCAACACATAACATGTCATGAACTTCTTGAGTGTGTCATGTCATGAATTCATTCACCTATACAGTATCCAAATACATACATGTGTTGCACAACATACACATACAACCACATCAGGCCACAGATACAGTACATTCACCTTGCTAGGTTCAGACATCACAGTCATGCTTGCTCCTCATGTGTGTGAGGTACACAGATGTCATGTGGGACATGGAGTACTGCTAAGTTAGCCAAGTCTGGGCATAGTTGCCAGGCATCAGTAATATGGTTGTAGATGTGCAGGGGTGTCATCTGTATACCCTACAGTGACCTGTGTCACACATTCCACATTAGGGTATAGTGTGCATACACCTCAGTGACGTGGGTCACATTCCACATTAGATATGTATTGAATCTTAACCCATTCATGGCTATGAACTGTGTCTGTAACTCACACTGTATAGCAATAGTGAAGCCACATAATGCCCTGCAATGGCTATGCAAATCAGCTCAATGTGCAGTATGTCACTGCATACTTGTAGGGTGGACTGACAATAGTGCGTCAGCTGAAGGTCCATGTAAGTATAACACGCCTCTGCATTGGGACACCATTACCTTACTGTATATTTGAAAGGACACTATTGTGTTACACATATATGCATGTCATTCAACACGTCAGCAGAAAACATGTCATACTACATGTGATTGGCAAGGTCATATGCCACACATCAGGCTGGTGTACTGTTAACCTGTGCTGGTCTGTGGCACCATTGCAAAGTAGGTACAGCCATGTCAAACATGTGTGTACAGCCACATGCACATTGTCTGTAGACACAGATCAGGGGTAGGCAGAATAATGTTGAACAGACATGCACTGCTTTGGGGGAGATATGCAAGCTAGGGCTCAGGCAAACATAGTATCCACTCAACATACCCTTCTGCACATATCCTCCTCACACATAGGAGCAATGGTGAACACAAAGCATCAGTGGCAGATGTACAAAGGTCAGTGATGGTCTGTTAACATGTTGGCTGTATTGCACAAAACATGGCAGTGCAGTGCAATGGTGCATTGTGCATGCATTGTGTTGCAGGTATTGGGCATAAGCTACTAACACAAATGGTGCAACACAGGGATGTATGCTAACTACTACTATAATTGTATAAGGTGCATGCCTTCTGATATGACACATGCATGCTGTTGTGTGAAACTCAGGGATGTATGATAACTACCATTATAATTGTCTAAGCTGAATGCCATCTGCCATATCACATGCCATTGACTGCCATAGCATGTATGTGTGTGTGTGTGTGTGTGTGTGTGTGTGTGTGTGTGTGTGTGTGCGTGTGTGTGTGTATGTGTTTGTGTGTGTGTGTGTCTGCATGTGCTTTGCTGTATAACTTGTAATGTACAGTTCTTGTCTGCCCCTCACAGGTGTTGATGTAGGTGCTTTGCCCTCCTGTGGTCCACCTGATGTTAGTGTCCCCACAGACTCTTGCAGTGATGATGAAAGTATGATTGAGGCACAGACAGGGTTGTCAGGGGCTGAATCTGTGCCATTGGTTGCTATTCCACCTGTATCTCCCTCTTCCCCACACACAGTTCTCCTGCCTACACATACCCCATCACCAGTGGTCATAGAGGAAGGACAGTTGGCGGATGGTAGCATGGAACAGGGAAGTGTGGAGACTATGGAAGGTGTGACTGAACACCATGATCCCAGTCAACTGACTGTTGATGTCCCACATAGGCATGTGCCCAGTGCTGCTCATAGGAGGACCACTGGCCAACATGCCCCTGCAAGACAAAGCACTTCAGCTGGTGTCATCAGATGCATGTTTCAGGCTGTAATGTAGGCAAAGGCACATGCTGAATGGCACAACAGAGAAGGTCTGAGGCTTCAGAGGGCTGCTGTCTGTTTTTTAACTGACAACATCCAGGTAATTGCAAATGCTCACCATCATCTTGCAGATGTTTTGGATAGATGATTGGGTGACATGGTGGGAGTCCTTGACCATGGCATGTCACTCATCGAGCATGGAATATCTGTGCTGGAACATCTGGTGGGAGTGAGGGGTCAGGCACGTGGATGTAGGCCAGCTACATCACCTGTTGAACATTTATGTGAACATGCTACTTCACATGCCCGCTCCCATAGTGATGGTAGCAGCAGCAGTGCAGCTAGTGCTATGCTGTCCACACCAGGACACAGCAGGCCACATGCACATCATCCTGGACAGTCCCAACAGGGACATGTTTCCAGTGGACATGTGTCATCAGACAGTACACAATCTGGACCTCTGCCTGGTAGTACCCGTGCAACCCCTGGCAGGTGCTGGTCAGGTGGCTGTGGCTGGACACCATGAACTGTGAAACCTGCCTGGTACAGTATGCAGCTGTCAATAATACCCCAGTGTAGGCCAGCCACATGCCAGACCTGTGTGCATACATACACACACACACACACACACCAGAAACAAATGTAGGGCACCTCAACACACACACGCATAATATCCACACACACCCAATGATATCAAAGGCCCTAACCCACACACATGATGTCATCCAATGGTGCAGCCTAGGCCTCTGGCAAACATTATCATCCTGTGCATATGATGATGCCTGTGCTGCATCCCTGTTATCCACACCATCGGTGCAGGGACATGCTTATATGGTCTGATGCACAGGGTAAACATACTAGGAAGACAATTGTAGATTAATAGTGTTGAGTAGTGTTTGGCAGGCAACAGACATACCATGTATTACAGTTTTAGAATGCATTTGGTACATTTGACAATATGTATCTTGTGTAACAGTAACTGCATATTGATCTTTCAGGTGTAACTGCATGTGTCGGGAGATGTCAGTGCTTGCGGTTAGTGTCCCATATGTAAATGCTGACTATTCACAGGTCTGTATGACAATTCCTGCATGCACTTTGTAGCTTCCACATCACAGTTTTAATCTCCCAAGTTTCAGTTACGTTTACTTATCTAATGATCCGAGAGCATGATAGCTCTGTAGTAAGCTACTGTGTTCAGAGCCGTCACATCCATAGTGGACAACATCACAGGTATAGTTACCTGGAGCGGGGAGGAGGCAAAAGAGTGGTATAGTAGATGACAAAGGTAAAGACCAGTGGAAAAAGTGGCTTCTCATTGGGAAGCAGTAATACCTGCTCTCATGACAGGATGCAAACACAGACACACCCACACACTCAGGGATTCACAGACACAGTAACACACCCACACACTCAGGGATTCACAGGCAGTAACATACACTCTGACACACACACACACACACACACACACACACACACACACACACACACACACACACACACACACACACACACACTTGTCAGTCTTGGGATGAGAACCCCTGCCTATGTGCAAATCATCATTATAGTACTACGGAATTACAAGACACGCCACAGAGATTACACATGTACAGGTAGCCAGAATGGCCTAAGATCAAGGGCATCAACAGTGATACTAGATTGCAGTGAGTGGATGAGGGGAGGGGGCCTTGACATTTCACTATGGTAAAATACAGCCTCACTCCAGGGACCGGACAGCCATACACACACACACACACACACACACACACACACACACACACACACACACACACACACACACACACACACTGTGGCATTCACAAAGATATACACCTATGGCACACACATACAGACACTTGACATGTGTGAGATTCAACCACCTGCCTATGCTTTTCTTTCTAGACTTCACTCTGTACTGATGTCTACCACAGTGTTCAGTAGAGTGAAAAACATTTGGGATGCATTCCCCACCATACATGACATATATGGACACCCACACACACACACACACACACACACACACACACACACACACACACATGCAAGTACTGTGAATCAAACACCTGCCTATTTCATGACAGGTATTACAGAGTTACAGCACTATTGCACTGGCTAGAAAGTGTACTGACTCTTTCCTTTGCCAGCTGTGCTGATATATGCACAATATATGCACAGGGGAAGTGTTACTGTTACAGGTGTCAAGAGGTATGCCTTCAGTGTCACCCTTATTGCATTCTACGTTGTCTGTCTTCCACTTCAATTAACAGAACCATAGCTTAGTAGTTACACAGGTTATTGTAGGAATGGTTGTAACACACCTGTGAGCTGTCCTCAGTAATCATTCATCAGGAAAATTGCCCCACCACTTAGTAGTCATGTCCAGACATCTGTCCATACCTAAAGTACAGCTTACTGTAATTTGAGCATACAACCATATACAGTTGGCAATGTTGAGGCTGCATTGCAACAGCATGATGTACTAGGACAACAGTCACCTTCAAACATCAGACACTGCACATGCATGAAATCTTAACAGACATCAATACATGTATACGTATGCAGTCTCCATCAGTAAGTGGACTAGCAGGTCAAGGGGATGCATTCTACACCTTCCCCACACCATGTGTGAAACCTAGCCAAGCATTACACCATAATGGATGTTGTATTTATGTACTGGTAGGACACACAACCACCTTCACTGAGTAGCCAAGAGTACATTACCTGTAACTGCATAATGCTGTAGTGTGATAAACTAGTTTGGTAGGTGTTCTAATCCCAGACATGCCAATTGTGTGTGTGTGTGTGTGTGTGTGTGTGTGTGTGTGTGTGTGTGTGTGTGTGTGTATATGTGTGTGTATGTGTGTGTCTGCCTGCCTGAGAAGGAAACAATGCTTTTTAGAGTACATACACTCCTTACGATTCACATACTCACCTTTGGCAACCCTGCTGATGTCACCCACCTAGAAATACACCTCTGGGACTGCTGTAATCCAGTAATCTCTGTAGCGCATTCTGTAACTGTGTAATGCTGTAGTGTGACAAACTAGTTTGGTAGATGTTCTAATCCCAGACATGCCAACTGTGTGTGTCTGTCTGCCTGAGAATAGAACAATGCTTTTTAGAGTATGCACACTCCGTACAATTCACATACTCACCTTTGGCAATCCTGCTGATGTCATCCACCTAGTAATACACCTTTGGGACTGCTGTAACCCAGTAATCTCTGTAGCGCTTCCTGTAACTGTGTACCGCTGGAGTGTGATTTAGAACTGTGGTAGGGATCCAGCCACAATCATGGCAGTTATGTATGTTTTCTGTGTGTTTCAATGTCTGTGTAGGGAGCAATGCATTATACCCTACTCACTTGCAGGACATTTACAATGCCCTAATTTGGTACTCCTGCTGATATCATACCTTCTAAAATACACCTCTGGGAACGAGTTCCCTAGTAATCCTCATGGTGCATCCTATAACATCTCCATTCAATAGCGTGATATAGATCTTGGTCATGGGTACTATATCCACATGTCAGTTGTGGATGTGTTGTGTGTGTCTCACTGTCTGTTTTGTGAGCAATACATTTTGGGCTACTCACTTGCAGGAAATTTGAAATGCCCTACTTTGGTAAACCTGCTGATGTAATTCCTTGTGAAATACACCGTTGGGGATGGAGTTGCCCAGTAATTTCCATAGCGTGTATTGTAACTGCGTAATGCTGTAGTGTGATAAACTAGTTAGGTAGGAGTTCTATTCCAAGACATGGCAGGTGTGCGTGTGTGTTTGTGTCTGTTTGACAGTCAGAGCCTGTGTGGAGGTGGCTGTGAGTGTCTAACCACTGGACATGTTGAGGAGCAGGTTATGTAGTTTTCCTATATGGTGGCCATATAATATGTCACAATGTCCACCTCACAAGGTTTACAAATTTCAATCAGCCAAGGGACTGGGTTGGCAAGCCATACCTCTACATCTGGCAAAAGGCCTGGTGAACAAAGTAACCAACTCTACTATTACCCAGAATATGGTCTGAACCCATGTGTTATACACAAACACACTTGCCTAGAATATCCCGCTATGTTGCTAATACCATGCACATTGTTGACAGATAGTAGGCATGGTGTGATTGCAGTGGCCACAGAGGGCATGGCACCCTGTCTAATAGTACAATAGGCACATAATTGTGGACAATGCACCTTCACTATGTTCCCCACTGGATGCCTGAAACATATGTGGTGCCATCAAATGTGATCCAGAAAGGACATACAATGCCTTACATACATGCCCTGTATGGACAGATGCCACTGACACTAGGGAATACCTGTATCATGCTATCAGTGCCGGTGCAGGGTCAACCTGTTGTCTATTAGCAGGTCCTGCCGCACCAGGCCAGTATTGGCACAGGCCAGTATTGGCACATCTGATGATAAGTCAGTGTACACAACATGTGCCAGACAAACCAGGTACACTTAAACATATCACTGTACATTATTGTGGGATGTGCACATCCCAGGCAATGTCCATGTCAAGGACTAGCAAACACAGACATGGCATGCATTGCAAAGCAATGGCCACACACAATGGTAACCAGGATGACAGGACAGTTCATACAATACCCATCTGTGTGGGACATTGCAGACATGACACCCCTGAACCACACTGTAGACCATTGTCAGGTGGCCTGATGCCAAGGATTACCCCTCACCCAGCCTTGTACAGCCATCTTGCACAGCCAACCACTACACACCCATGAAGCAATGCACACATGCATGTCAGTACTGGCACCTTGTGTCTGCATGTGGGGTATGATGTTCCCAACCACAGTCACACCCAGTATAACTCCCATTGGCATACTGACTGATGTCAGACACATTCATATGCCCTAGCCCATAGAACCTCAGGATATCCCCTCTTGTGCATGTAATACCTGTGCATTACTGCAGTTTGGCAAACTAAGTAGTTAGAAAGTGTATTTGTGAGCCTGCCAAAGTGTGCTAATGTGTCTGAGTCCCTTAGAGAGTGTGGTTGTGTTGACAATGACATCTGTTCATGTGGACAGCCATATGTGCTACACCTAATGTATGTCTACTATATCTCTGTTGCAGATGTCGCTCACAAACACATATATATATTCTTACAACACCCCAACATGTCAGTTATGTGGCACATGGAGTAACTGCATGCACTTGTAATAGTAATGGCTATTCAGTCAGGGGTTTGAACCCCTGTACTGGTAGGTGTGTGACAGATGATGCATAGGTTTTAGTCTCTCAGCCCTTCTCTGAATTACTTTGCCTCTGTCTGTCCCTCCCACACACTCTCTGGTGGATGTGAAGATGTACACCTGCTCAGCAGCAGCTTGTGTTTCATAAGTGATGGTCATGATCAGATAATGGCCTGTGCACCTATTGCAGTTCTCCTCTAGCTGATTGCATGTGGAACAGCTGTAGTGACATTCCCATACCCAATTGCATGGAAACACAGTACAATATCTAGGAGCATCATGTTGGTGTTTCCCCATAACAGTCGCTGTGAGTGGAACCTGGACCTGGTGTTTGGTAAACAGCATCACAGATGAAATCTGGATATTCCTCAAACAACATACACAGTGGAAAATAGCCTAACAGGAGGGTGATGTGCCAGACATGACTACAGCATGTAAGTGTAGCTATGCTTCATTGCGACTACTGACAATTTAACAGGTTGTGTGTGGTAATGGCTAGTCTGCATGTTTTAATAACTGACAAGACAGTGCTCTGTTTGTGAGAAACCCCCCATCTGTAGGGTCATCTGTGGACTGGTTAGTGTATGGAACCATTTATTTCTTGTGTTACTCAGAGAACACACATCTGTGAACTGCAGAAGCATAGTGTGAGGATTGCAGTCAATACATGGTGACAGTGATGAGAGTTACTGCCATCGCATCCCTGATTGGACATAAGTCACATGAAACAGTGGTATGACAGTCACTGTATGAGGTTATTACAGTGACATGCCAATAATTGGCCACTGTTCTTAACTGCAGTCACAAGTCATCTACACTTTGTACAGATGTCATGCAGTATATATACATGTGTTGTGCTCCCTCTGCAAATGTATGACATCTGTCGTGTTGGGTTGATGGTAACATCTATGCATGCTGTTATAAATAATCCTGAATGCTGTTGACTATTACTAAGCCATATCTGTGTTAAAACTGCAACACCATAGGCTGTATGGGATTGGAGGTCCCGGTGGAACCACCTGTCCCACTTCAGCTGGCCATGGCACCGGGCACCAGCACATCTGGGGCCCAGCCTTGAACGTCCACCTCTGTTGGGTCTGCACCACCTTCTGGTGGAACTGCCACTGAGGATGGGGCTTGTGCCTCCTGGGAGCAGGTCCAGACAGGAACTTGTCAGCTGTCATACAGTCCAGGACATGGTGCATAGGGGGCTCAATAAAGGGTTTTGAGGCCAGCTATGCCAGCTCGAGGGCAGAGTGTCACATTTAGAGGGTAAGCCTGCCCCTCCTAGACAGCAGCAGCACAGCCATTTTTGCAGCTGTGAAGGTGCAGTGGTGGCTGGCCATGGGTGGGGACCTCCATCCCACTGTTACCATTTGGGGGCTCATGGGCTTGTGACTGCCAAACTCCCCTCCCCGTACAAGGTGTATAGCCCCCACATGTGTCATATACCACCCCTGTATGCTGTCTTGTCTGTCATCCTACCCAACCTATCCTCCACAAGCATACCTACTCTCCTTCCACAACATCCCACTCTCACCTTACGAAAATGGAAACAAAAGGCCAATCTGTTCCCAGAACAACAATACATAGCTGTCCATTTCACACATGTGTCCACTGGACACATGTAACCTTTTTAATTTGCATCAAAACATACTACTGCTGTCCTCACCCTTCCTCAGGCACATGATCCTGATATGCACATGACTCCTAAAGGTTACAGGTACACGTGATGCAGATGACCCCATTGTACACAAGACACTACCGGTCCCTCTAGTGTTACCCCATTTAACTTTTTAATGATGAAGATGTCGCACACAGCACCTTGCAAGATTACTGTTCTCACATAATGATTGGACAGGAACTGTTTTGTTAATGTAAATGAATTGCTAAAGTAATGTATTCGGGCAATGTACAAATGTTTGTGTGTATTAATGACACATGTCTGTCTGTGGGAGTCTTGATATTACATAGGACAACACCACTGCATAATACAGGAGTTTCTGGTATTTCCATTTTCATTCTTTTTTAATGCTTTGTTGTCACATGGTATGTTCTTGATATAGATATATATATATATATATATATATATATATATATATATATATATATATATATATATATATATATATATATATATATATATATATATATATATATATATATATATATATATATATATGTGTGTGTGTATATATATATCTGGACATAAACACACACACATACATCTACATTATGGAATACATTTCCTATACTGTTGAATGACTGTGCTGGATGATGTGTTTGTGATAACATCCGATGTCTGTATATCTGCCATGGCTTAGTGGTAAATCACATTGGCTGTGGTGTGCAGGGTCCTGGGTTTTGAGCCTTGCAGAGGTTGTTTATTATGTTGCTGAGCAGAACAAGGGCCTTTGAATATGGAGTGATTAAGGCACTTTTAAGCAGGTGTGCATGGGTTTGTGCGACGGTAAGCAGTGGTTACATTTGGTTACAGTTCCTTACACTTAGTTATCTTCTTGATTGCTTAACCTGTGCAGGCAGTGCTTACCCCCATACAAACAGGCTGCAACCTGCTCACTGCTGCTTAAATTTGCTTACTTCCGCTTACCTCCATGATAATTTCTTTAAAAGAAAAGAAAAAAGGGGTGATAGGAAAGTGGTGAAAAAGGGGCACAAAGAGGGAAAGACAGTAGGCAAGGTAGCTAGAGATGTGCAGGAAGGGTGTAAAGAAGGTCCATAGCTGTCCATTTCTTCTACAGCAATGGCTTTGCATATGCAATAAATCCGGTGGTACATTTGGACACTCATAACCCTGAGAGAAGGGTGAGGACAACATAAGTATGTTGTGATGTCAATTAGAAATGTTTACATGTGTCCAGTGGACATGTGTGTGAAATGGACAGTGATATATGGGGCATGCTTTTTTGGGGGGAACAGATTGCCCTTCTTTTCTTTTATTTTAGGTGAGAGTGGGAAGTTGAGTAGGTATGCTCAGGGAGGATAGGTTGGGTAGGATGACAGACAAGACAAACAAGATGCATACAGGGGCGGTATATGACACATGTGGGGGGGCATTTTGGATGGGGAGGGGTGTTTGGAATTCGCAAGCCCATGAGCCCACAAATGGATACAGTGGAACTGAGGTCCCCACCCATGGGCAGTCATCACTGCACCTTCACAGCCCAGAAGGTGGCTGTGCTTGGGGCTGTGTAGGAGGAGCAGGCTGACCCTCTAGTTGTGCCACTCAGCCCTCAAGCTGGCATAGGCAGTCTCAAATCTCCCTGTCGAACTCCCTATGCACCACTGTCTGGACCGTACCATGGGTGACAGGTTCCTGTCCGCTCCCACTCCCGGGGGGGCAGAGCCTCATCCCCTGCAGCAGTTCCACCCGAAGGTGGTGCAGAGCCAACAAACGAGGAGGTCCCAGGTTGGGGCCCAGATGTGCTGGTGCTAAGTGCCATGGCCAGCTGAGGTGGGACAGGTGGGTTCGCTGGGACCAGCCTTCTCATACAAGCTATGTTGTAGCATGTTTAAGGCAGATATTGGTTAGTAATAGTCAATAGCATTCACGATTAGTTATAACAACATGCATAGGTATTCCCATTACCCAGGGCACCAGATATAACATAGTTGCAGAGCAGGCAGAACACATGCATATATGGATAAACAGTGGGCATTACAACAACATGCAGGTTTCATTGATGGCAACAGGACACCAATATGGGAGTATTTTTACATGGCTCATGCATAGAAACAGATGTGAATATTTATAAACCAATAGGACATATGTCCCAACAAAGGTTAGGAGTGTAGACATACCAAATGAGTTGTGTAAATAGGTTATTTTTGCACATATGGTAGAGGTGAGAGAGAGAGAGCTCAATTAACAACTAATAAATCCTTGTAGTTTTCACAACAGTCATAGCCACTGCAGTCGTCTGTCCCTTACATGTATTATTACACTACCCAATGGCGTTATATTGTACAATGGTATGTTTGTAGATTAGTATGTACGGGACCTGTGTGTTACGTACAGGCTTGACAAGATCCAGGTCTTAATGCAGCATGTTTTGAGACTGCTGACTGCTGTCATACACTTTGGGTGAGATGCTGGGATGACAGGTATGTTTGCATGTGCATTCTTTGACTATGTATAAGTCTGACTATCAGCTATATGTCATTTACAGCTGCCTACATTTCTTGGATCATGACACTAATTTGTCAGGGGAACAGGGCAGAAGGCAGGTGATGTGGGCCATTTATCAGTACATACCAGGCAGAATGGAACAGTTGAGGTGTATGAATATGCATATCACTTTCTATATGAGCATTTTAGCATAATCTGTACAGTTGTTAAGTGTATATACACATACGGCTTTCTCACTGAACATTCTAACAAACTGTGTACAGTTGTGTGGAATGATTATGCATACAACTCACAGACACCCCTGGGATCCAAAGCCCTGCTGTGTGTGACAAAAGCATTACAGTTTAGATCAATGTACACTATGCTATCAGGCAATTGTGGTGAGGCTTTCCAATGTATTTAGCCTAATATGACTGACCTGTTTGCACTTCCGACATTGTTATACAGCAATTCATACACATTTTATCTGCATACCACAGTGTGGTTAACACTGCTTACTACAACAGTACTATTCAATAACTGCAACTGTACAACAACATATGACTGCAGAGTAAACAGAAGCAATGCAGGGATTACACCTTTATTCACAGCATATTACACAATTCTGTATACTGGTACAACACTTTCTGAGGCTCTTACATTTATTTGTTATGACAGTACATGCAGGTTATTTACTAACCTGCCTCTCGACGCATACTTTTCAGCCTAGCATCATAGGCTTGCTGGTTTGCAGCATGCTCATCTGCAGCTGTCAGAGAAGTGCAGTGATATTTAGCAATACATATCCATAGTATACACAAGCTAGGCAATTATTAACTATGTAGTGGAAGGAGTACTTACTCAGTTCTGGGGCATTCTGCATCTGCCTTGCTTCCTGGATCCACTGTTCCAGGACATCCCCCCTCCATCACTTAAGGTCTGCATGATTATGGCTGACCTGTTCAACAGTCCAGTTGGGCTGTGCTGCAGTTAGAATAGCTTATTGGTTATCTAGCATTTTATTTACCTTTTGTCAATAATGTCTTATTCATTACAGATTATATATGTGTCTGGTATCCGTCATTCATGTGTACATACACTGTATGGGGTCCTGGGGACTTCATATCTTTATTATATTGACACCTCAACTCTATGTTTACTGCAGTTCTCCAATTCACATATTTATGGTCTGTGGCAGGTTATAGCACATTACACTGTACATAGATTCAGTTCACATATTTGATTTGATTTCCCTGTTGTGAGGATTAGTTTGCTGATACCTCCTAAATATGTATTGCTATTGTGGCGTAGTGGTTTACTACTATGACTGTGATGTACAGGGTCCTGAGTTCTATCCTTGCAGTGGCTGGTTAATTTGTTGCTGGCCAGAACACAAGCTGTTGGGTACAGAGTGATTAAGGCACTTCAAAGCAGTTGTGACCTGGTGTGTGCAGGTTTGCATGGAGCTAAGCAATGCTAACTCCAGTTACAGTATCTTACACCAGTGTGATACTCGCATTCCGGCGCTCAAACAGGCTTACACCTGCTTGCTCCTGCAATTGCAAATGCACTGCATTTGGTGCTTGCATCTGACACTCACACCCCTGGGTGGGGGTGAAGACTACGATAATACCTTCTGATGCCTATTACATCGGCTTACATGCCTACAGTGGGGTGTTGCAAACATGTGTTTGTAGGTGTTGTGTAGTGGGTTATGCAACGACACATATGGTCATACCATACTTAGCCATTTAAACTGGACTGTGCTGCGGTGGGACCCATATCAGGAATGGCTGCCCATTAGGCATAAACATGCCGGTCGACTGTACGGAATCCATGGCCTGTCAAGAGTTTGCTTCACACTATTGGTGTGTTCCACTTACAATCTGCACTTGTCTGGCAAATACCTGGGAACTGACACCTTTAAATACAGACAAGTAATTGGGTTTAGGACCCCACATCCTTCAGTTGAGTCATGCTAATGCATACCTATTATCCTATCAGCTTTCTGAGGTTGTTAAGTGGAATATGTGCTTTCTGTCCCTCCCTATTTGTTCCCCCAGTGGTTTATGTCCTGCCTAGTGGATTTGCTCTTAGGGGTTGAGAGATATGGGCATAAGCTCGGTCCATTTCAGAATATTACTTACATCCTGGGATGGTCCTAATACAACTGCGCCAGCCAACACCTGCACACCTAGGCTCATAATTGCATACCCATAGTTCCCCCACCTGCCCCTCCTCTACAGCACTCATGCAGGTGGAGTCTAACAACACCACTACACACTGCCCACTCTCCGCAAGTCAGGACTCATGCCATACGTTGTGTCAACCCATGGGTTATCAAGCTTGCACAACTACTGGTCCATGTACATCTGCAGCCTGGTTTGATGACTCATGACCAGAACTGACTCCAATGATCAGTAATTTTCGGGTGTCCCACAAGGGACATTGATGTCTTTGTTTCAAGATTAGACCTGGCCGGTCCCTTCCACTGGTAGTATCCTGCCTGTGGTCTGGGAAGCAGTGGTGTGTTTACTTTTATTGTGTGTCTGTATGTTTCACCGGTCTAGCTGGGGGGTGGGGTTTGATGCTACGTGTTACACATTTGTTGATTGGACCCCTCACCCCCATATGCACGGCCTGTGAACATATGTAATTCGTAACTGCTGTATCATATCCTAGCTATATACATGTGTATATTTACACACACACACACACACACACACACACACACACACACACACACACACACACACACACACACACACACACACACATACACACACGCATATATATATATATATATATATATATATATATATATATATATATATATATATTACTATATACAGATATATCTTTATATGTATGCATACATGTATATATTTATATATTGCTGTCTATATATATCTAACGACATATGGGTTTATGAGTGTCTGCATATGTATATATCTATTTGTGGGTATGCATATGTATTCTGTCTGTATGTATACGTTTGTACTATGGAGAGGGAGAGGTATATCTCCATGTAGCTATTGGTAGATATACACACACATACCTCTACATATATACATCTACATCTGGTCATTCCGTTCCTTGCCATGTAGATTACACTTTGCTGCAGTGGGACTCATAGTGGGTGTGGCTGCTCATTGGGTGACACCTCTGCCCAATGAACACTTTTGCTTGCATCCCTGAGGCTGTCCATATAGACCCACATCAGCCAAATTCTGCACACCTAGCCCATAACTAGATACCCATAATTCCCCCACCCGCACCTCTTCTACAGCACCCATCCTTACTCTGGGTGCTGGTTGGGTCTGAACACACCATTACACGCTGCCCACTCTCCACTTCACGGGACCCATGTCATACGTTGTCTCAACCCATGGGTCATCAGGCTGTCCCACCCTTGTATTCCGGGTAGGTACACACCCCAGCCAAAACGGTCGGTGTATCACATTCCTTTGGTTATATGTCAATTTTTGGGGCATCCCTCAAGGGACGCTCCTGTCTGTGTTCCAAGATTAGATTTCACAGGTGCACTGTGACCCCCCCCCCAGTTGTATCCTGCCTGTGGTCTGGGGAGCAGTGGACTATTTACATTGTTTGCGGGTTTGTTTGTATGTTTCCTCTGTCCAGCTGGTGGGGAGGTCATGCTATGTTTTACATGTTTCTTGCTTGGGCCCCTCACTTCCATTGGCATAGCCTGTGAACATATGTTACTCTTGTGTGCTGTTTCCTATCATAGCTGTATATCTGTGTATATCTACACACACACACACACACACACACACACATCTATATATATATATATATATATATATATATATATATATATATATATATATATATATATATTTGTGTCTGCAACCATATATATACATATGTATACATATATATATATATATATATATATATATATATATATATATATATATATATATATCTGCAGGGCAATGCATACCCTGCACAAACACATTTAAGCATGCTTGCTGGTGCTTATTTATGCTTAAACCTGCTTACTGCTGCCTTATTCATTATGACACTGACACTTTGCTCCAGTTCACTTTTAATTGTTATTATGCAAGTTATACAGCAGACAGATGTCAAAATATGTTCATATACAGATTACCAATGGAAAATTGTATGTGCTGCAGTGGGATGTGGAACAGGAATGTGTGTTCGTTAGGATTGCTGTGCTGCTTCATTTGCATATATACCGATATACCCATGACTCCTAGTTCCCCAAACACCCACCCCAACACTACACTAACACATCAGTCATCCATTCTCCAGTTGGATACATGGTGTATCCACACCACTACACATTGGCCACTCCCTACTCCTGTAGACCCATCCCATGGGTGGACTCACTCCACCTATCCTCAGACATCCCAAACTTTTAGTCCATAAACATTGGTGAAATGAGTGACCAATAGGACACTATTCACAATTTTTGGGTTGTGCCACCTGGAACACACTTGTCTTTATTTCAAGATTAGACTCTATACTTCATTACATCATTACTCTTGTTAACATGACACTACAATAAATTAATAGGTATGACTATGTGGTAACGCAGACGTTACGCATGAGAGCTAATAATGTACGAGTTCGGCGAAATTATTTTACAAATAGGACCAGTTTAGTGATTGGCATTGCTGTAACAGGCAGATCACAGGAATGATTCCATGTGTGATAAAGTCTTCACATTTGATTTATTTGAGAACAGCACTGACTTCGGACATTGTACACACTTCTGCATTTTAGCAGTTTTGCCTCTTCCTTCTTATGCACAACCTATTATTCTATCTACTGTCGAGGTTTGTAGGGGCACTTTCATGTTATTTATGTCTGCAAAAGGAATGAATGTGTTATAGGGAATGTACTTCTACATATAGATGTATGCATGTGTGTATACATATACACTTATAATGAACTTGCTGACCTCCACGAGGCAATCCAATTAGAACCAGGCTATCCAACCCTGACACGCCTAGATCCATAATTTCATACCCATAGTTCCTCCACCCCACCTGAGTTCAACATACACGCAAACTGTCCATTTTCCGATTGCTATCACAGCCATGATACACCTCCACACATTGCCCTCTCCCCAGCGATAGGGGCCCTACACGTATGTTGCTCTCCCACCATTTAGTCTTTGAGCATACCTGCCCTTGCTTGTGTAATGGTCCAAGGTCCAACCACCCTAGCAATTTTTGGGTAGTTCCCTGTGATTGTTTCTAAGTAGACTTAGCAGATCAGCAATGTTACTCTCACTGGTAGTATCCTGCCTGTGGTGTGAGTAGCAGTGCTTGGCTAACCCCTGCCCATCTTGTCATGACATGCACTGACAGCACTAAATAATACTGGAGTTGCTGTTGATTCCCTTCTCATTCTTTCTATATGCTTTATCGTTACAATGTTCATTCTTCATAGATATATATATATATATATTTTTTATATATCTGTACATACACATGCACATACATCTACCTAATTTTATACATTTCCTATGCTGGGCACTGCTTACACCCATGCAAGCGCACTCAGACTTGCTTACTGGTACTTATATATGTTTACTACGGCTTATTTGGGCTTACACCTGCTTACTAGTGCCTTATTCATTATGACATTGCCACTTTGATTGAATGACATTAGTTAAACATTTCATGCGGTACTCCAGTTCACATTTACATGTTATTATGTAGGTTATGCAGCAAAACTACATTCCACATGGAAAATGATATGTGCTATAGTTGGACTCAAACTGTGCATGCCTGTTCGTTAGGTGGATGCTCTAACCACTACACTATTGGCGTTAACGTTGATTCCGCATGTTTTTCTCTATTTGGATGATTTTGATGTGTAAGTTACGCTAAGCAGGGGGCAGTGACGTACAAACATGCTGCGCTTCGCTTACACTTTTGATATTGAAGCAATACAAATGTAAAATTGGGACACAGGGAATCTAATTGTGAAGGTTCTAGGGACGGGGCTCAACATTCTGCTACGTGCTTGTGTGTTTACTGCTTTGATTTTATTTCAGTGTTCGTGGACACTCTTGTATGCTTAGCATACATTTCAGTATCTACGGACACGGAATTAATTGCTTACTATTGAAGGCGGGCTCTAATAGTAAGCATAGTAGGTTGTGCAACTGTTGGGGCATGTTTCCGTGCACGTCGAGGGTGCGGCAGTGCACCCTCATAAATATTCATATGGCGCTGCTGCACCATCTGCAATGAGGAAGCTCGGCACAAGGCTAAAATTGTGCTTGCTCTGAGCTTCATGAATCCTGGGGATCATCCTGACATTTTACAGCTGAGATGGCTTACTGTTAACTTGTTGTGGCTAAGTTGTGCAGGGTCCTCACCCCCATTAACAGTGCCTTTGGTCAGATGTTTTGCAGTGAGAGGTTCAGAGTGTAGATCAAATGTGTGAATGCAACACACACACACACACACACACACACGTATATATATATATATATATATATATATATATATATATATATATATATATATATATATATATACACACACACACACACACACACACACACACACACACACACACACACACAGACACACACATATATATATATATATATATATATATATATATATATATATATATATATATATATATATATATATAAATATATATATATATATATATATATATATATATATGTAATATATATATATATAGACATATAGACATATATATACATACATACATACATATACATATATAAATACATTTACCCTACTGTTGAATGACTGTGCTGCATGATATGTTTGGGAAAACATTACATTTATATACAGCTCAAATGGCTTAGTGGTAAATCACTATGGCTGTGGTGTGCAGGGTGCTGGGTTAGAGATGAGCAAGGGCTGATTAATTTGCTGCTGGCAGAACAAGGGTTGTTGAATACAGAGTGACTAAGGCACTTTTAAGCAACGGTAAGCAATAGTTTCATAGGTTCATAGGTAGATACTGGGCTATCTGCCCTAAGGCATTTATAAGACTAGCCAGAGTGTATTTGGCTTCCGCCTCCCTATTAGATTAGCCTACTGTGCCTCTGTAAAGTAGGTCACAGAAGGTACCCTTTTAAGATTAGTTTACTGTGCCTCTGTCTAGCAGGGACACAGAAGAGATCCCAGGGGTGAATTTGCAATTTCCCATCCACACGTCAAGATTTCGCTTGAAGAGGGTGAGCGAGGGGCTATGTCTAACATGAATTGGGATTCTATTCCAGAGTGAGGGGAGCCTCTGGGAAATGAATCTGTCCCTCCAGCATGTCCTATTTATTTTTGTGCTGAGGTTTAGGTCCCTGGAGCATGTAGCTCCAAGGGACTTGGATTTTTTGAGGTGGAGCATGTCCATTAATTCCGGGTTTGACATGGCTTTGTACGTCAGGCATAGATTGCCTCTGAGTAGGCGTTAAGCAACTGAGTAGAGCCGGAGTTTCTTTAGTTGAGCTGCATAGGACATCTGTTTGTAGCCCATGATCCTCTTGGTGAGGTACTTTTGGGGTCTCTCCAGTTGCTGCAGGTGTCAGGTAAGGTGCATCCCAAAAGGGGTATTGTATTCAATTATGGGCCTGATGAGTGACGAGTAGAGGGGCAGAATGACCTCTCTTGATCTAGATGCAAACCCTTTCGTGATAAGGTGGGCTATATAGCAGGTCTTTCTAACCACTTTGGCAACGTGATTATCAAAGGAGAGATTACTATCTATGTTGGTCCCCAAATCTCTAATTACTTCTTCCATACTTAATGGATTACCACCTATGTGGTAATTTGTGGGCACCTTGTTTTTCCCAAATGGGATGACTATGCACTTTTTAGCATTTAGCTTGAGGCCTTGGCTCTGGCACCAAGCATCCGTCTCTGTGAGACCCTTTTGGAGGATGCTTGTGTCAGCTGGAGATTCGATTATGGCCCCCAGTTTGCAGTCATCTGCGAACTTTGTCAGCCATAATCCCCCCGTGTTAGCCTGAACCTCAGAGAAGTATATACTGAACAAGAGAGGTCCCAGAACTGAGCCCTGTGGAACACCACTTGTAACTGGTTTGGATTCGGACATGACACCTGCAATTCTGACCATGTGGGTTCTATCTCTGAGCCAGTTTGCAAATCATCTTGTGATATAGGGGTTGATATTTAAGCTGGTAAGCTTATTTATGATGCCCGAGTGAGGTATTGTGTCGAAGGCATTTGCGAGGTCCAGGTAGGCTGTGTGGACTACCTTGCCCTCATCTATGGCTTTGGTAACTGTTTCAAAGAAATCAGCTAGGTTTAATAGGCAAGATCTGCCCTTAGCAAAGCCGAATTGGGTAGGGTCCAGTGTCTGGAGGATCCCAATGTCTTTGTTTATGAGTTCCATGATAATACGCTCCATAGCTTTACAGACCAGACTAGTCAGGCTTATGGGGCAATAGTTTCTGGGGTCCGTTGTGGCACCACCTTTGTGGAGTGGGACCACTGTAGCAGTACGTCATTCTTTGGGTACATATCCTGTAGTAAGGCTAAGTTTGAACAGTGACTTAATGTGAGGGTTCAGTTCTTCTTGGAGGTCGTGTAAGACACAGCCTGGGACACCGTCCGGTCCCATAGATGCTGTGTTTTTTGCTTTGGAGAGAGCAGCTTTCACCTGTGCATCTGTGATGTCAGGGAGGTTACATTCAGTTGGGATAGGCATTTGCTCCTTTGGGGGGGGAGTTTGTGTTGAATCTGTCTGCTAAAGTATTGGTGTCATTCAAAGGGGATCCAGGTTCGGTATATTTTGTACCGTTATGCAACAATTCAGAGCATATCTGGGAGTTTCCACCCATGTTCTTGACATAACTAAAGAAGGCCTTGTGATTATCTTTAGTGTCTAGGGCAATTTTTCTTTCAAAACTGGCCTTTGATGATTTTATGAGGGATCAAAGTTTCTTGCTAATACTGATCAGAGATGCCTTCCCTTTTTGGGATTTTGCTCTGTCATGTAGTAGCTTCCTCCTTCTGTTGTATAGCTTATTTATGGTTGGGGTCCACCAGACCAGTCTCCTGTTTTTGGAGGAGTAAGTCTTGGTTTTATTTGGGATTGCACGATCCATGCATTCCTGCAGGTGCTCATAGAATGCATTTGTAAAGGATTCTGCGGATTGGGCTGTATTATCCTCTGGCCCAGGGGCTTTGAAGGATTCCACCTCAGTCTTGAGAAGTGCAAAGTTGGCTTTTGAGAAATTCTTTACAGTGATTTCCTTGGCTGGGGGTGGGGACAGGATATGGATGTCCAGGGAAATTTGTTTATGGTCTGATCTTACCAATGAGGGGTTTACCTCTGATGTGGAGCATAGAGTCCCCATGTTGGTGATGACCAGGTCCAATATGTTGTTCCCTCTTGTGGGAGTGGTGACCAGTTGTTCCATTGCGTTAGAGTTTATAAATTCAAGGAACCATTGGGCGAGGGTGTTTGGGCTTGAGTAGTTTTCCCAGTCAATGTTTGGGTAGTTGAAGTCACCCAATAACATAGTGTTTGAAGAGACCTTCATATTCTCCAGTGTTCTCAGGAATGCCAAGTGGGGTTCCTGTAATAGGGAGTGTGTTCTGTAGCAGGCTACAAACTGAAAAGCAGTTTTGCCTGCTGATAGTTGCACATGGATGGTTTCCGATGCTTCGAGCAGAGCCACTAACCTGGAGGTGTAGGTATCTTTGATGAAAATAGATATTCCCCCTCCTTTTGTGCTTCGGTCCGAGTTTTGGGGCCGAAACGCATGGTATGAGTTATAACCTGGTAGTGCTGGGGTGCTCTCAGGAGCCTTGAACCAGGTTTCTGTTACTGCACAGACATTGATTTTCTCCATACTGAGGAGAGCCTCGAGTGCGTGCATCTTGGGGTTTAGACTTCTGGCATTAAGTAGCATTACCTTTAGTTTTTTTATCCTTGGGTTGTCTATGGAGGTGGGTTTGTCCTTTGAGCCTTGCCTAAAAAAGACACTATGGGGGTGGCAAGAGCCTTGGCCAGTATACAAAAGCCTAAGGGTGACAGGTGCAAGCTGTCCCCAGCGAAGCAACGTGGCTTGTCAAGCATGTCATCCCAGGCTGACAGACACTGGATCCCCTTTGAATGACACCAATACTTTAGCCAATTGTTGAAACTGATCATTTTGTCTTTATACTGTGGCATCATTCTTGGTGAGGGCATGATGCTACTCAAGGTCAGGGTCATACCAGCCTGGGCTACATGGTCAGAGAGCTCCTCTATGTCTCTTTTCATATAGTCCAGGGAGGTACGTCTCAGGTCATTCACACCAGCATGGACAATGATGGAGTCATACTTGTACTTGCTTTGGAGTGACCTGAGTGCTTGCGTTATGTGGCGGATCCTGGCACCCAACAGGCAGCTTACAGTGACCTTCTCCTTGTTCAGTCTAGTGAGCAGGATGTCAGTGTGCCGGACAATAGAGTCCCCTATAACAAGTGTATTTGGTGTGTTGTTTGGCGTTAAGGGCTTTGACTGTGAGGCACACTGATTTTGTGAGATATGTGATTCATGGGTATTGTTGAGGGGTGGCTGTTGCTTGGCTATCTGCTTAGGAGGTCTTTGCTGTTTAGGCAGATTTTTATTTAGAGCATCCGAGTATGTTTTTGTGTGTTTATGTGTCGGGTATGCAGATGCAATAGGTCTATGTGAGACTGGATTTGTGGTATGGGTGGTTACCTTTTCCTCCTGACTGACTGTGCCAGTCTTGGGTTGAGAGAGCTCTGCCTCCAGTTTGGCTGTGTAACTGCATCTCTTACATGTATTAGAGTTTGTTGGAAGGAGGAGAGGGTTGTCTGTGTACATAAGGCAATTGTAACATTGCCTCAAAATTCCCAGATTCACCAGCTGGACTGGAGAGTAACCTTGAAACTGACCCTTGGACATACCACCTTAGTATAGGGAACTGTTTTTTTACTGATCAGATTAGGGAAGGGAACTGATTTTTCACTTGATCAGGAAGGACCAATCGGGAGCCTAATACTTATGAGAAGTCAAGGGAGGGTGTAGTGCTTTAGTTAGTTAATGTTTCCTTATAAGAGCTGGGCAAGTGCAGACCTTTAGAAAGGGAATAGAGTGATTACTTTGAGAGTTTGAACAGTTCTAAGGGAAAAAGTGAAGAGCAGACCTTGTGGAGCCTGGAATAGTTTAACCCTGTTTAGGCGGTGCTGCCCGACGCTGCTCAGTGCGCAAAACCGCACAAAAAGAGAGTTGTAGGGTTTTAAGAGAGAGAGATCAAGGAGTTTAGAATTGACCCAAAATGGCCAATAAAACTACAGCTTCTAGGTAGTAACCACTCCTCCAGGGACAGGCAGGCTGTTCAGTGTTAACCACTCCCACTGATGAACACAGAGACTTCCCTTTAGCCCAAGTAAGCACTGGCCTTCTAGAAACTTCCAAGCAGTCCAGAACAGCAAATCTGTAACTGAACTTTCTTAACTTTCAGAAAGTGGGAAAAAAGCAAGATTTTTTTTGTTTTTTTTTCTTTTTGTTGTAGTTTAAAGGTAGCAGAGATAGCAAAATAATCACAACAATGCAATAAATGACCCCACACTTGAGTGCTAGGCCAAACTCAGGTAAAATGCAGGTTTTAGAGAAAAAAAAAACGATTTTAAATTAAGTGCAACACAGGAAATGCAGTAAACAGGCTCTAGATGTGTTCCAAGTACTGTTACTGTTACAGATATAAACTTTAGCAAGCCAGAAAATGCCAAAAAGTAGGCAGCAAAGCAGTAAAAATTAACAATAAATCAGAAGAAAATACTTAAAATCACAAAAGTGGCTCCTTTTCTTCTCTCAGCGTTTTCTCCCCTTGGTTGGTGCTTCAGCAACAACTAGCAAGCCTGAAAAGACTCCAAAACCACAAGGCAGTTGGGTTTTAAGAGAGGCAGATCAAGGCGTTTAGAATTGACCCAAAATGGCCAATAAAACTACAGCTTCTAGGTAGTACCCACTCCTCCAGGGACAGGCAGGCTGTTCAGTGTTAACCACTCCCACTGGTGAACACAGAGACTTCCCTTTAGCCCAAGTAAGCACTGGCCTTCTAGAAACTTCCAAACAGTTCAGAACAGAAAATCTGTAACTGAACTTTCTTAACTTTCAGAAAGTGGGAAAAAAGCAAGATTTTTTTTTTTTTTTTTTCTTTTTGTAGTTTAAAGGTAGCAGAGATACACAAGCAGCAAAATAATCGCAACAGTGCAATAAATAACCCCACACTTGAGTGCTAGGCCAAAATCAGATAAATTGCAGTTTTTAGAGAAAAAAAAACTATTTTAAATTAAGTGCAACACAGGAAATGCAGTAAACCGGCTCTAGATGTGTTCCAAGTACTGTTACTGTTACAGATATAAACTTTAGCAAGCCAGAAAATGCCAAGAAGTAGGTGGAAAAGCAGTAAAACCTAACAAAAAATCAGAAGAAAATACTTAAAATCACAAAAGTGGCTCCTTTCTTCTTTCAGTGTTTTCTCCCCTTGGTAGGTGCTTCAGCAACAACTAGCAAGCCTGAAAAGATGTTAACTTCTGGTTGAATTCGCTTACTGTTAGTCATAAATGTGTTTAATCTGTGTAGCCATTGCTTGCTGCTGTGCAAAGAGGCGTAAACCCACTTACTCCCAATTACCCCATGCCAATTTCTTTAAAAGAAAAGAAAAAAGGGGTAATAGGACAGTGATGAAAAAGGGGGCTCACAGAGGGAAAGACAATAGGGAAAGTAGCTAGGGATGAGCCGAACAGATTTAGGGAAGGTCCATAGGTTCATAGGTTGCTACAAGGCTATCGGCCCTAGGGCTTATACAAGTCTAGCCATAACAATTCCCTGGCTATTTCTACCCACACTATTTACTTCCCTAGACCCCTGTCTAGCAGGGCAATTGAAATGAACCCGGGGTGAATTTCCTTTCTCCCATCCAATCATCAAGGTTCCTTTTAAAGAGGGCCAAAGAGGGGCTCTTCTTGACATTTATGGGCGCTCTATTCCATAGTCTGTGGAGTCTCTGGGTCAGGAACCTATCCCTCCAACATGTTTTGTTTATTGTGATGACAAAGTTTAGATCCCTGGAGTGTGTGTCTCTTAGGGATTGGGATTTCTTTAAGTGTAGCATGTCGAACAGCTCTGGGTTTGGCATGGCCTTGTATGTTAAGCAGAGATCGCCTTTGAGTAGATGATATGCGACAGAGTATAGCTGGAGTTTTTTAAAGGGGTCAGTGTAGGGCATCTGCTTTAGGCCTGTGATTCTTTTAGTGAGGTATTTCTGTGGCCTTTTCAGTTGTTGCAGATGTCTTGAGAGGTACATATCAAATGGGGTGTTGTATTCTATAATGGGTCTAATGAGGGATGAGTACAGTGGGACAATGACCTCCTTTTTTCCGGATGAAAAGCCCTTAGCGATGAGGTGTGCCACATAGAAGGATTTCCTGACTGTTGTGGCCATGTGGTTATGGAAGGTGAGACCACTATCCACCTGTGTCCCTAAGTCTCTTATCACACTTTCAGTGTTTAGTGTATTGCCACCTATGTGATAATTCACGGGTACATGTTTTTTCCCAAAGGGGATAGCTATACATTTCTTGGCATTGAGCTTGAGCCCATGGTTCTGGCACCAAGCATCTGTTTCTGTAAGGACCTTTGTAGAGTATCCACATCATTTGGGGATTCAATAATGGCTCCCAGTTTGCAGTCATCTGAAAACTTTGTTAGCCAGAGTCCCTTAGTGTTGGCCTGTACTTCAGAGAAGCAGATGCCAAACAAGAGCAGTCCCAGGACTGAACCCTGAGGTACTCCACTTGTCACTTGTCTGGAGATGGATTTGGAGTCGGCTACTTTTACAGTGTGGGTTCTGTCAGTAAGCCAGTTGGTAACCCATTGAATGATGTAAGGATTAATACCCAGCTTAGTAAGTCTATCTATGATTCCAGAGTGGGGGATGGTGTCAAAGGCCTTGGCGAGGTCTAGATAAGCTCAGTGGACTGTCTTACCCTTGTCCACGGCTCTGGATACTGATTCAAAGAAGTCAATCAGGTTCAGGAGACAAGATTGGCCATTCACGAACCCCAAACTGGGTGGAGTCCAGTGTTTGAAGGTTGCCAATGTCTTTGTTTATAAGTTCTATGATAATATGTTCCATGGCCTTGCAGATCAGGCTCCCTTGTGGAGTGGGATAACTGTAGCTGAGCACCACTCAGTAGGCATGAAGCCTGAGGTGAGGCTATGATTAAACATGACACTTAGGTGAGGTGCCAGTTCATTTTGGAGTTCATGTAATAAACAGCCCGAAATGTCATCTGGTCCCATGGATGCTGTATTCTTAGCTTTGGAGAGTGCATTTTTTACCTTTGTGGCCATTATTACCAGAATTTGGCAATCTTCCAGTATTGAGATGGACCGTTTAGGGGGTGAGAGTGGGGTGAAGTTGGCACTGAATTGATCTGCCAGGATATTGGCAATATCATTGGGATCAGTATATTTAATGTCATTCTGTTGTAGCTCAGAGCAGATCTGAGCATTGCCATTTAGATTCTTGACATAGTTATAGAATGCCTTGCAATTGTTTTTGGAATCTTTGGCAATTTTATTTTCATAACTAGCTTTAGAGGATTTTATGAGGGATCTCAGCTTCTTACTGAGGCTGGTAAGGGAGTTTTTTGCATCCTAGAATTTTCCTCTTTTCTGCAACAGTTTCTTCCTTTTGCTGTAAAGTTTGTTTATGGCAGGGGATCACCAGGTTGGCTTCCTTTTTAGGAGGAGAGCATCTTGGTTCTATTTGGGATGGAACGATAAATGCATGAGTGGATGCACTTGTGCAGTGCCTTAGTGTAGGATTCAGCAGTCAAACATTCAGTTCCCATCTGCATGGGTGTCATGAAGTTTGTAACTTCTGACTTGAGTTGCATGAAGTTGGCTTTGGAGAAGTTTTTTATAGATGTTTCCTTACTGGGGGGTGGGGGTGGGATGTGAATGTTAAGGGTGATTAGCTTATGGTCAGACCTGACCAACGAGGGGGTAACCATAGGTGTGGAGCTTCGATTTCCCATGTTGGTAATGACCAGGTCTAGGATATTGGAGCCCCTGGTGGGACTATGGATTAGTTGATCCAGGGCATTGGAATTTATGAATAACAAGAACCGTTGGGCAAAGGTGTTGGTACATGAGTAGTTTTCCCAGTTAATGGCAGGGTAGTTGAAATCACCCAGTATTAGGGCGTTTGGTTGTATCTTAATATTTTCCAGTATGTAGCTGTCCACTTCTTCTACAGCAACAGCGGTGCATTTATTCTGAATTTGGAAGTAGATTTGGACACTCAAATCCCTGAGAGAGGGGTGAGGACAACAATAATATGTTGTGAAGCCAATTAGACCAGAGTGCATGTGTCTAGTGTATGTATAAATATATATATATATATATATTTATATATATATATATATATATATATATATATATATATATATATATATATATATAGATAGATAGATAGATACACACACACACACATATATATATATATATATATATATATATATATATATATATATATAGACGTGTATGTCTACATATATACAAACACACACACACACACACACACACACACACACACACACACACACACACACACACACACACACACACACACACACACACACACACACACACACACACACACACACATATATATATATATATATATATATATATATATATATATATATATATATATATATATATATATATATATATGTATGTATATGCACACACACACATACATTTTCCCTACTGTTGAATGACTGTGCTGCATGATATGTTTGAGAACACATCACACATATCTGCAGCTCAGATGGCTTACTGGTAAATTGATGTGGCTATGGTGAGCAGGGTCCTGGGTTACACACTTACAAGGGCTGATCATTTATTTGCTGGCCAGAACCATGGCTGTTGGATACAGATTGATTAAGGCACTTGTAAGCAGTTATAAGTTGGTGCAAAATGGACAGTTTTGTATGGTGTGAAATTTGTGTTGGGAACAGATTGCCCTTTTTTTGTTAAGCTGAGAGTGGAATGTTGGGGAAGGATAGTAGGTATATTTGGGGACGTAGGTTGGGTCGGAAGACAGACAAGACAGCATACAGGGGCAGTATATGACACATGTAGGGGGTAAACACCCCGGATGGGGTGGGGTGGTTTGAAATTGGAAGCCCATGAGCCCCCAAATGGAAAGACTGGGACTGAAGTCATCACCAATGGGCAGTCACCACTGCACTTTCACAGCCCCAAAGGTGGCTGTGCTGGGGACTAGGAAGGAGGGGCAGGTTGACCGTCTAAATGTGCCATGCTGCCCTCAAGCTGGCATAGCAGATCTCCAAACTCCCTTTGGAGCTCGCTATGCACCAATCCCCAGACCTAACGATGGGTGACAGTTTCCTGTCCGCACCTACTCCCGGTGGGGGATGATCTCCATCCCCTGAGGTGGTTCTACTTGAAGGTGGTGCAGGACCTGTGGATGAGGAGGTCCCAGGGTGTGTCCCAGACATGCTGAAACCCAGTGCCATCGTCATATGAAGTGGGAGAGGTGGGTCCACTAGGACCGGCCTTCCCAAATGTGCTATGGTGTTGCAGTTTTAAAACATATGTGGGTTAATAATAGCCAACAAAATCCAGGATTAGTTATAACAGCATGCATAGATATTCCTATTAACCCAAAACACCAGATTTGGAATAGTTGCATACCAAACAGAAACATGCATATATGGAACCACAGTAACCATTACAATGGCATGCAGGTTACATTGATAGCAACAGGCCACCAATGATAGTATTTCAACATGGAATATGAATAGAAACACATTTCAATATTTATTGAACAATAGGACATATGTCCCAACAGTAGGTTTGGTGTAAACATACCCATTGATTTGTGTATTTAGATTATTGTTGTAGATATGGTGGGGGGTAGAGAGATGTCAATTAACAACTTATATATCATTGTAGTTCTCACAACTTTAATGATCATTGCTCTAATCATTAAGGTATAGGTATTATTACTATACCCTATGGCCTTGGTTTGGCCAGTGGTATGTTTGTAAACAGTGTATACTTCAACTGTCTTATAGCTAAATTCTACATCTCTTACCTGGTATACCTGTGGAGAGAATGTTTGTTAACAGTACCTGACTGTTTATACACATACTCCCAGATTTTGAGTTAATATTATGCGCATACCTCTCAAACTCTTAATGCACACACTCTGGTCAAAGCTTGACAACAGGGGGGTACAACTAGGGACATATTTTGAAGCAATAGCTCTCATAAACTTGGCGGGCTGATAGAATGACAGGATTTGTTTTCATATACATTTTCTGAAGGTTTTGAGGTCTGAAAATCAAATGTATGCCATTATTTGCTGACTACAAATCTGAGATCATCCCACTGATTTGCCACGGGGACAGAGGAACAGGCAGAAAATATGAGCCAATTATCTAGACATTCTGAAAAAATGTGTACAGTTGAGAGGTATTATTATGCATACAGCTTACTACCACTTCCAGGATTCAAAACATGGCAGTGTCTGATAAAAATACAACAGCGTAAGTGTCAGCAGATTGTGCTGCTTTAATATTGCTGTCTATCTCTTCAGTGTTTTCTAGGTCTCTCATGGTTGTACAATATGACCTTGTAATTACAACAGTCTCATACAGACATTCCTAGACATATTTTTATGTAGCACAGTGTGAGAAACAGTGGTTGACACAACAGTACTATTCTGATATCAGATGTTACTGAATGCTACATGTCAGCCATACAATACCAGAGTAAACACTACCAGTCCAGGATTTCAATCTTTATTGGCAGGCACAGTTTTCTTATCTGACAGATCTGTGGAGGGAATGTTTAACACTACCTGACTGTCTCCATACATATTCCCAGATTCCGAGTTAATATTACACACATACCTCTCAGTCTCTTAATGCACACACTGTGGTGAAAGCTTGACAACATGGGGGTAGAAATAGGGACAGACTTTGAATATTGCTCTCATAAACTTGGAGAGTTGCTAGAGTGACAGTTTTCTTTCATATACATTTTCTGAAGGTTTTGAGGTCTGAAAATTAGATGTATATCATTATTTGCTGACTAAAATTCTGAGATCATCCCACTGATTTGCCAGGGGGACAGGGTAACAGGCAAATAATATGACCCAATTATCTGGACATTCTGAATAAATGTGTACAGTTGAGAGGTATGATTATGCATACAGCTTACTACCACTCCTAGGATTCGAACTATGGGTGTGTCTGATAAAGTTACAACAATTTAAGTTTCAGCAGAGTGTGCTGTTTGGATAGTGCTGTCTATTTCTTTAGTGTTTTATGTCTCAGTCTCTCTCAGATGTACAATCTGACATTGTAATTACAACAATCTTATACAACATTCCTAGACATTTTTATTATGTAGCACAGTGTGGGTAACAGTGGTTAATACAACATTACTATTCAGAGAATGCAGCACTAAGAATACCATACAATACCAGAGTAAACACCCCCGTCCGGGATTTAGAGCTTTATTGCCAGGCAGTTACAGTTTTATTTAAATACGACCTATATGAGACTATTTCTGTTATACTGTCTGGTTTATTCAGTACAACCCATACACAAAACAGTTTTTATATTGGCAGTTGACTTTCTACTACTTTTATATTTATTTGGTATGACTACTGCAAGCAGGATTGTTACTCGCCAGCCTTGCGTCACAGCCTTTGCAGCCTACTTGCAAGGGCTTCCTTATTCAAAGTCCACTCAGCTGCAGCTGTAAGGGAAATAGATAAATATTTAGCCATACCTATCCATCATATACACAGGCTGGACATTATTAAACAGTTACTGGTATGACTACTTACACACTTCTGGGACATCACCCCTCTGCCTTGATTCATGGACCCACTGGTCCAAGAGCTCCCTCTTCCTCTGTTTCAAGTTGGCATAGTGGTGCCTGACCTGCTCACCAGTTTGAGGGATACCAGTGGCACTGGTGAGGTCACGGGCGAGATGGTCCCAGGCTTCCGCTTCATATTGGGAGCCTTGGTACTAGCCCTACAGTAGTCTCTCTTCATGGTCTTTTACCAGGAGTCCTACATGACCTTGGACTCCTGTATGCCCCAGCGCTGTGCACGGAAGCACATTCCCTCTATGACTCCAGCCATTCTGCCTACAGTGGGAAGCTGCAACCAGTTATGAGCTGTATTCCCGTCTGTGGGGTTTAAATATGGCTGATTCCCCGCCCTTTGCCATGATTGGTGGTTTTGAATATGTGAGCTAAACTAAGCTACAGGCAAACCTGCATTGCTAAGGTTGGCATTCCTTAAAAGGGCAGGTTCAGCACTGCTTACCAATGGGGAAATCCATTTAGCTGGGCTACTCATTGCTTAGCAGTCATATTTACACTATGCTTACACCTGATAAGCAGAGCTGTGTGATGCTTAGCATTGCTTATTTTTTCATTTTTTAGACTATCTGCTGTATGACATTGATTCCTCATTCATTACATATTATAAATTTGTTTACTGTCCCTGACACCCCCCAATGTGCTTTCATTATATTTATTCATGTGTGACTATAATGTATGGGGCACTTGTGTTTATATGGGGATTTCACAACTCTATTAAACTGACACCTCACATCAGGATGTAATGCAGTACTCTGGTTAACAAATATATGTTATTTAGTAGGTAATACTACAAAAAATTATTTATGTACTGCTTTCACATGTAAAATGGTTACAGTGGGGATCAAACTGGGAATGGCTGTATACAAAGTGTACACTCTAACCACTACACTATTGCAATACTGCTTACACTGGATGTCTCTTGCTATTTAACTTCTTATGCTGTTTAAGCTGGACTAAGCGTAGCTAAGCAACAGTCACAACCTCGCTTAAACTTTATCGCATTTATAAAAAAAGTTTTGTTGTGTTATTTTATCTAGACCCTTAAGAATATCCCTGCTAATGCTAAACCTGTAAATTTATCAGCTTTCTGCTCCGTGGGACATTTGTCCCTTTTGACTTTGACCACTTTTGTTTTCCTGATGGGTAGGGGTGTTATGAGCATTCTCGCTCATTTTTAATTGCTGAAAGGCAATTCTGGAGTGCAGGGGCATGTGTATTGTGAGTGCTCTGCTCTCAGACACATCCCCTGCACTTGTGCACAGCTCTGTGTCCGTTTAACAGCACAGGCAGCGCACCTTATTGAATATGCAAGGTGTGCTGCCGTGCTGTATGGGAACAGTCCCTGCCATGCAGGAATAACTTATTCCTGCAAGGCTGCTTGCTGAATCCCAGGAAATGTCTTATCCTTTTCCATTAACCACATGGATCTACAAACCTAGATAAGGACCCTACATTAAATGAAAAAAAAATTGCTATCATATTTTATATTTATCCTTTGTTGACCAAGTTAATCCCGCTATGCTAATAGCATTTTTTTCTGGGAGGAATTGATATAGTATTTATATTGAGTTGGGGAAATTGGGCCAGTGTGCCTAAAAATTTCCCCTGATCTTTCCTGTAGGCGGAGGCAGAGGGCCGCAGCAGTAAAGAGAGAGAGAGAGAGGTGGGGGGTTGCAACCCATGGAGAAGAAGGAAAGAGAGAGTGATACTGCAGAATATATGGGGAGTTCACTTTTGACAAAAGGATAAAGGAATTGCTGTCACTGATATTGTTTCACAAAAAATGCTGTCACCTCGGTAGATTATAATTTATATGTCTTAACTATTCTAATAAATAGTAGTTTTGACATTGTTACATTATGTGACATGGCTGAGGAGGAAGAACTGAGAAAGAAATGAGGATTCAGGGGTATCCTGGTCTAAAATAATGGAAAATCACTTTGCGTTTAGGGATTTTGAGGGGAAAATGAGAAAGAAGGGCTCAACTGAATGTAAACATTTGAACAATAGCGGAAGAAAGCTTAAACTTTTTTAAAGGGAAAGCAGAAGCCAAATATGATTGTATTCAAAGTGATATAAATATTACTTTTTCATATGAATAGAGGACTAAATCAGAGTTGCAAAGAGAATGGACAGTACTACAAATTTTAATCCAAACAGAAATTGTAATGGACAGGTATGACGTTTGTAACTCTGTGACTGAACCCTTATTTTTTTCTTTTGTTATAGGATATACACTCATTCACTCTTTTACAAACAAAAAACTTTGTACATTGATTTTTGATCATTTAACTTGTTATAACAATTCATGATTCTGAACAATGTCAAATAAAACTTATATCTGTGTAATGAGTATATGTTCTTCATATTGATCACTGCTGAAGTAGCCTTAGCTGTATGGGTTATATCCTACCAAGAACATATCAGCCAGAAAGCTTCCAAAGCTTCGGGGCACCTTCCATGTGACCAAACTGTCAAACAGCTCGAGCTGAGCAGAAAGAACTTTTGGCATGAAGCCCTTCAGGCTTTACTGCCACTGAAAAGCATGCTCCTCTGAGACATTTGAGGGTCGATGATCAGCTTCTGCTTTCCTTTGTTCAGCAGATAAGTTACTTTTGGGGAAAAAATCAATTTTCTTAAATGTATTGCAGTTTTATTACTTTCATCTTCATGAAAGTTATTTTAAAACTAGGAGTATTATGTTTTATGGACTGTCTCAAGCCTACAATGTTCTTTTAAATGGAGTACTCATTTTTTTCTGTCACTTTAAAGTAGTGTAAACTAAATAAAAACATATTTTCTGGTGGGGAGATTTATTTTTCCATTGTGGGGCTGCCATAGTGTTCTAAAGTGCTTTTTACTGTGTTTTATTTTCTGTCAAAAACAGCAGCTTGTGTGGACTTGTAGTTTTACTGGCATTTGCTGTTTGCCTTTCTCATGAAAAAGGCACCTTTCTTATGGAACAGATTGCTGATTCCTTGATCAGCCTTTTCTCCAGACACAAAAAGAAAAAGTGAAGTAAACAGCCTTTGACATCACAGTGGCAGGTAAGTGAATGCTGTGACCATTTGTTGGACCTCATTCCACTAGTCTTTTACTCAAGATCCCTATGGTGTAGTGCTATGGACTGAGGGTTAGCTGCGTCCTCTGAGGCTGTTGGAGTACCCTCAGTGAGCAAGGGAGAGCAACTCCTGGTAGTCCTGGGAGAGGGAATAGGGAAGGTTTCACCTGTTATATCATAATGCTGTGCCCATTGCTGGGGAAGCAGCGGATGACATTAGTAACATTGTTGGCCCCCTTTTCCCTTTCAAAAAGAAACAGAAATCTAAGCATGTATGCACTCCTCCTCAAATTTCTTTGGATAGGAGTAGTTTACTGGTACTGGCCTGGAGTTTAATTTAGGCTACTGATCTTTCTTGTAAAGTAGTTTTTGGCAAAAGTAAAGATGGAGTCCTCTTTTCCTGAAGAGATTCAAGATTCTGAATCTGAATAGGAGGATGCGGGGAAAGATTCAGGATTTTGTTATCAGATTTCTGATTTAGACTCAGACAGATCAGTTTCTGATTCTCCTTGTAGGGGTTTCTCTTTCTCTGAAACTATTGCTAGAATGTTCCAGTGTTTTCAGTGGGAGAACAATGAGGTTTCACAGTCCCTCATAAAATACTATGAGTTGTTACAGAAGGATTTTCCAGAACATGCACCCATTCTTCCTGTCTTATCTGCTGGGAATGGATGGAAAATGGGATGGGAAAATGTATAGGTATGGGAGAAAATGTATACTTCTGCAACTTTGAAGTTCAGAATTTTAAATTGTCAAACTCATATATTAGTTTGTTCTAACAAATTGTGACAGTATGAGGAATGCTTTATCTACAGTATGACTCTGTTGCTACTTCGTCCAAGGCTATGACCACTGTTCTTGTTTTAAGAAGGTTTGCTTGGCCATATTCTTAGAAACTCCCAAATGATGTAAACATGATATTTTAATTTCTCTCTTGGATAGAGGTTTAGTGTTTGGCCCAACTGCTACAGAGATAATCAAAAACAATGATGAAGAGGGCATACTGATCCAAGAAATGTCTAAGATTGTCAGCCCTCCTTTCACATATTGTCCAAAAGGATTGTCTTTCTCCTCATCCAGTTTTAGCAGAAAACAGAATAAACAGTGTCAACAGAATTCAGGTAAGCAGACATTTAAGAAAAAGTGGCAATGGGGTTCCAAAAAGAAGTCTCAAACCTCACAAAACCATTGACAGTACATCAGTTTTAAATGACTGTTCAAGAGACCTTTTGATCCCCTCCCACCATGGCCCCTTTTATATTTCAGAAAGTTTGAATCTCCATGTTTCTCTTTGGCAGTAGATTGTTTCAGACAAATGGGTTATGAAAATCATTCATCAGGGTTGCAAATGTGAATTGGAGGAAAGTCCTCCTTTCCAGGGGGTCATTCCACATTCTGCATATTAGACTCTTACGTTTCCACCTGTTTGTTATCACCTGCTGTCCCAAAAGGTGATAGAACCAGCTCCTCCTCCCCAGATAGGGAAAGGGGTTTTATCCAAGGATGTTCCTAGTGCCAAAGAAAGAAAATGCTTTAAGACTAATTATTGATCTTTCTTTCTTTCTTTCCTGAACCTGTTTGTGATGGTGATTGTGATAGTGCCCAAATACAGAACAATGTCATTTCACAACCTGTTGCCTCTTCTTCTTTCAAGATCCCTGGTTATACTATACTTAAAAGATGCTTAACATCACATCTCTATTTATCTAGACATCAGGTGTTACTTTAGGTTTTGAGTGTCTGGATTGCATTATCATTCATCTGCCTTACTCTTTGGACTATCCACTTCACCAAGTGTTCACAAAGTGTCTTGCTCCAATAATATCTCATTGCAGGCTACAGAGTATCCACATTTTTCCATAAGAGGATGACTTGATTATCTTTGCAGAATCTTTTTCAAAATATCAGGAATCTCTCTCTTTTTGGTAAGAGATCTCTTGTACCAGCTGGGATTCAAAGTGAACATTCAAAAGTCTTTCTTTTCTCCCTTGAACATGACTGGGCTCCTGTGATGTCAACTAGACATCTCAGTTCAAAGAACGTTCCTTTCACATTAAAAAAAAAATAGATCTTTAAATAATTCCTCAAGTAAGACTTCCTTGCCGTCTTTCTGAACAATCAACTGACAAAATTACAACTGACAAAATTATGTTCCAGGACTACATGCAAAAATGGCTGAAAGAGAGATGCCTTTTCTTCTGACAGGAATGTTTCTATATGCTTTTCCACCCTTCTCACTAATATCCAGGATACTTATGAAGATTCAGAAGGAATCCCCCAAGATCATTGTGGTGACTCCCTTCTGGCCCAGGCAGCCTTGGTTCTCCCTTCTTTTGGAAATGGGCAGGGCCAATTGCCACAAGTTTCCTCACAGAATGTATCTACTCACAAAACAGCAGGGAGTTTGATACTTCAAGACATCACTCATCTTCAACTGACTGCCTGGAAGATAGGGCCTTAATTCCTTTTAGTCACCTGTTTTCTGAGAATGTGCAGCATGTACTAACAGAGACAAGAAAGCCCACTGCTAGAAAATCATATATTAGCAAATGGAAAAAAGTTTACTAGTCAGTGCCAACAACAAAACCAAGACCCATTCAGAGCTAGCGGTTCTCTGCTTATAGAATATTTGTGTGAGTTACTATCCTACGGCCTTTCTTATTCCACTGTTAAGGTTCATTTATCAGTAATTTATGCATGTCTGCCTATGGATTCCTCCACTTTCAAGAGAGTCTCATGTCAAAATATTCTTGAAATGGGTTTTGTATAAGAGACCTCCAAGTAAACTGGTAGCCCCTCCTTAGGATATTAACTTTGTGTTAGAGAAGCTAACAATTGCTTCATTTGAAACAGAAAATCATTCTGACTTGTGGTTCTTAACATAGAAAATAGCTTTACTGATTGCCCTAACCTCTGCAAGAAGGATATCTGAGTTTCAAGCCCTTACAGTGAGTTGTCCTACCTCATTTTACATAGGTACAGGGTTTCTTTGAGAATTAACTCTTCTTTTATGCTTAAAGTGGTATCCAAGATTACCTTAGGCCAAATTATCCATCTCCCCATTTTTTTTCCTGAACATAAAAATGAGAGAGAAAGGATATTCTATACCTTGGATGTTCAGAGACAAACATGTACCATCTTGACAGAACTAAATGTTTTAGTGCTTTGGATCAATTGCTCATTTATTGTGATGGTAGGAAGAAGGGACAACCTGTGTCAAAATTTCCAAATGGTTCTCTAAGGCTATAACCTTTTGTTATACTCACCATAACAAATCTATTCCAGGCAGGGTCAAGGCCCACTCTCCCAGGGCCTTGACTTCATCTATAGCTTTTTGCAAAGGGTTGGATTCCAGATGTATTCTAGAAGATGATACTTGGTCCTCCATACATACTTTTACAAAGCACTATATGTTTGACTCCTTCTCTAGATCTAGGTCATGATTTGCTAGGACCATTCTGCAGGGGCTCCAGGACCCTTCTCCTTCTGCCTCCCAAATATAATTATCTATGGTATGGTTACCAATACAGGTAAGGCTACTGCAACATTGACCAATATGAAGAACATAGTACAGTTGTGAAAGTAGAACATACCATAACAGCAGATATCTAAATGATCACTGCTGCAGTAGCAGCTCCTTCCTCCATTCCCTTTCTTTTTGGTGTGTTTTTTACCAAGGTATGGACATTTATTTTTGTTATTCCTAGCATCATCCTTTTAGGCTCAATCTCCCTCCATTTCTCTGCTGACAGGAAAGCTCTGAAGGGGTTTGCACCCAAACGTGTCTTTTTGTCATCTCAGCTCAAGCTATGTGACAGTCTGGAAGCTAGCCAATTGCTATATCCTTAGCAGGATATAACATATACATATAGTTAAGGCTATAAGGCTACAGTACGAGTGATCTTTTGAACATCTATTGTTATGATACATTAAAAAAACATGAATGACTTTACAATTTAAAGTGGATATTTTGGAGAAAAAGTAGCTTTATGCAAATACATTTTTTGATAAATAAGATTTATGATGAAAAACATTTAATGATTCAGGGCTGGGAGTTATGGGGGCTACTCTTTTACAAGATAATGATTCAGGGCTGGGAGTCATGGGGGCTGTTCCTTTACAAGACAAGAATACAATAAAACAGTTGCCATGAATTGTCAACATTAATGACAATGACAAAAGAGAAACTGATACAGCAGAAAACTAAAAGTGTGTTACCATTGTGGAATGGAAGGTCATTTGATAAACTCTTGTAGTAAAAGAAAGTGCAATTTGTTTAGTTAAAATGACCATATTTGTAAATATTATAATCTGTGTTCTACTTTAGGAAAATGGAGTTTCATTTTGAAAAAAAGACAGGAAGAGGGTCATGAAAGTGACTGCTTTACAGCAATCAGAACTAATTGCTGTTTCTGATGTTGACAGTTTGTTCCAACTCAGTATGAGGTAGTAAAGCAGGAAGAGGCTCTTTCTGTTTCAGATTCACTTAGTGAAGCTGAATGGACTGTAGTGGGAGGAGATGGGGAAAGGAAAAAAGGCAGTAGATGGAGAAAGAGATAATATTTCTACTCAACATTTGGGAATGAAGTAATTCTCAGCAATGTGGAGAGAAATAGAAAAAGAAGGAAACATTTTGAAAGATAAGTTGTCAAAAAAGAGTAGGGGGTATTTTTTTTTCCATTTACTCCTTTAATATGAATAATATGTAAAATGCAGATATGAGATTAACAGATTTGTGATGGTGCCAGAAGTAGTCCATGTGTGTGTGTGTGTGTGTGTGTGTGTGTGTGTGTGTGTGTGTGTGTGCGTGTGTGTGTGTACCTGTGTATGTAGTGTGTGGGTGTCTGTAAGTGTTAGACAAAGAGAGAGAGAGAAATAGAGTGACAGAGCAAGTGACTGTGAGAGACTGAGAGTGAGACAACTTGACACTGAATGTATACCCTTCAATTTCTTTGCTCAAGCATTCTGGGTAAAGTTAATGATATGTAAGAAAAGGCTTAAAATCAGGTCTAACATTTAGATATAACTCAAATTCCCTCATTACTCAGTAGGAAAAAAAGATTTTCCTTCAACATGCATTTTCTGAATAGGTAGGAAAAACTATAATGTCTGTTTTCATTTGCCCAATAGCAATCTTCAGTAATTTCCATAGAACCTACCATTTTCAAGGGCAGGTGAGAATCATGGGATAAGTTGCACTGCCTTGCACTGTATGAGTTTTTTAAATTCATTTGATCACAATGAGACACCTGTCATATACTTAGGAAACCATATGCAATTGTTAGACACATTTTATATACATATTTACACACACACACACACACACACACACACACACACACACACACACACACACACACACACACACACACACATATATATTTACACACGCACACGGACACGGACACATATATATTTACACACACACACACACACACACACACACACACACACACACACACACACACACACACACACACACACACACACACTTCATAGTTACACAGCTTCCTCCATCAGCAATTACTTATGCTACATCATGTTTGAAATTAGATGGAGAAACTATGTTCCATCCAATTTATGAAAAAGTACATTTACTAGGGAAAAAAAAACAGTTTAACAGATAGTCCATTATCTAAGCTGCGTTATGATCTCCAGAAGTGGGTGTTTTATTCTGGAAATTACAGACCTTGCAGGGATGATGAAACTGCCTGCCTCTTGCATTGGTCTTCACTACACCCTGCATCATCTAATATTTCTCTGATAGCATTACCATGTTGGGGTTTACTGCTTGCTTATGTATAGGGTTCTTGAGAACTATACAGAAAAACCCGTTCCAGTATAATAGCATCATTCAAGTCTTCTAATAGTAAATAACAGGATGCAACATTAGTTAAAGCAGGAAGATTTACATCACTAGACTGTAACATAATAGGAACTGCGTTGAGAAGTATCATGTTTCTTATCTGGAACTCAGTTTAAAAAAGTGAACACATATTTAAAAATCTAAAAATGTTTGGGTGTTAATATAGAAACTATTAAAAAGAGTACTTTAATTGTGATAGATGATGAAGAAATGAAAGATGGGTAAGAATTTTTAAAACTTTAAAGAAATAATGCATTCTTCTAGACTGCAGATAGGACAGAGGAGCAAATACATATAAGTTTTAAAAATTTTTTTTCATCTGTTTAACTGTAAAGGGCTACACACTCAAGTGCATTAGCATTTTTTCTGCTTTAAGTGTTTTTATTACTGTATCTGCTTTGAAATAAACAAACAAAAAAATCCTCTCTCTCTACTCATTTCCACCTTTCTAGAACTAGCAGAGTTCGGTTTTCAGATTTTGCTGAGTTCTGGGCTGTTTGTAAGTTTCTGTGTTGCCCAGACCTTTCTAAAGATAGAGGGGAGCTTCTCTGTTCATCAGTGAAAGTGCTGAGCTTTGAAACAGCCTATCTGTCACCGGGGGAGTGGTTTCAGCTCAGAATCTGTAGTTTTATTGGCCAGTTTGGGGTATTTCTATCCATTTCATCTTTCTGTTTAAAAACCTGTGTTTGTGCGGTTTTGCACATCGCTCAGCGGCGTTTAACTACGATTAAACTATTTCCAGTGCCAGAAAGTCTGCTCTTCAGATTTTCCCTTAGAACTAGCCTGTTTTCTAGTTTTAGCACTCAAAACTGTTTCCTTTTGCTCAGCACTTGTCCAAATCTCGTTGAAAGCACTAAATAATGTACAAATTACTGCAGCACTCAACTTTCCTCACTTATCAAGAGGAAATCAGTTCATAGTACTTAAATTAATAAGTGCTAACCAGGCATGTCCAAGGGAGTGCTCCTGGTGTTTTCTTCTGTCCACCTGATGAATCTGGGCATCTTGGGGGAATGTAGCAATTGCCTCATGTACACTGACAACCCTCTCCTCCTACCACCCAAGACTACAACCTGTGAGAGATCCAGTTATATAGCCAAACTGGAAGCCAAGCTCTCTCCAGGCAAGACTGGACTAGACAGTCAAAAGGAGAAGGTTAACACCACACCACACTCAACACCTAGTCCATCAAAACCTGGACTACCCAAACCCACACATAGTAACACAAAACACACATCTACATTCATGGAGGTTCTCAATAAAAATCTGCCTGAACAACAGAGACCTCCAAAGCTGAAGCACAAGCATCCACCACCCTTAACCCTACCTGAAAGACACATAGCACACAAAATCAGTGTGCCACTCAACTTCAGCCCATAAGGCAAAACAATGTGCTCAACACACTAGTCATTGTCGACTCTATAGTCAGACACACAGGCATCCTTCTTACCAGGCTAAACAAGGAAAAAGTTACTGTCGGCTTCCTTTCGGGTGCCAGGATCCACCATATAATGCACGCACTCAGGTCACTCCACAACAAGTACAAGTATGACTCTGTCATTGTTCATGTTAGAGTGAATGACCTGAGATGTACCTCCCTGGACTACATGAAAAGAGACATGGAGGAGCTCTCTGACCATGTGGCCCAGGCAGGTATGACACTAGCCCTGAGTAGCATCCTGCCATCACCCAGAATGATACCACAGTACAAGGACAAAATGATAAGCTTCTGATGTCATTCCGAGGGGATCCAGTATCTGTCTGCCTGGGACAACATGATCGACAGGCCACAATGCTGTGCCAGAGATGGCCTGCACCTGTCACTGCTGGGATTCTGGATACTGGCTAAGGATCTTGCCAACCCCTATAGTGCCTTTTTTTAGGCAAGGCTCAAACATCAAATGCACCACCATAGTAGATATAAACAAGTGAAATCTAAGGGTAATGCTGCTCAATGCTAGAAGTCTAAACCTTAAAATGCACTCACTCGAGGATCTCCTTAAGATGGAGAACATTGACATCTGTGCAGTGACAGAGACCTGGTTTAAGGCTCCAGAGAGCACCCCTGCATTACCAGGCTACAATTCTTACCACACCTTTCGGCCACCTAACCTGAACCGAAGTCCATATTCATAAAGGATATCCACACCTCCAGGCTAGTTGCTCAACATAATGCATCTGAAATTATCCAAGTACAATTAACACTGGGCAAGACTGCATTTCAGGTTGTAGCGTGTTACAGATCCCCTGCCATGCCCCAGGATGCCCACTCCATGTTTCTCGATATACTGGATAATATTAAGGTACAGCTCAATACCCTAATTTTGGAAGATTTCAACTACCCCTCCATCAACTGGGAAAACTACTCATGTACTAAGTCGTTTGCCCAACGTTTTCTGGAATTCATCAATTCCAATGCCCTGGACCAGCTTGTCCATACCCCTACCAGGGGTAGCAACATCCTGGACCTGGTCATTACCAATATGGGTAACAGATGCTCCATGCCAGAGGTCAACTCCTCACTGTTCAGGTCCGACCACAAGCTAATCAACCTAGACATCCATATCCTGCCCACTCCCCATTAAGGAAACCACTGTAAAAAACTTCTCCAGAGCCAACTTTATGCTTCTTAAGTCAGAAGTGGCAAACTTCACTACACCCACACAGATGGAAAATAGAGACATGACTGCTGAATCATATACAAATGCACTGTATAAGCACATATATGAGTGCATGGACCGTGCCATCCCCAACAGAAACAAGACGCTATCCTCCAAAAAAAGGAAGCCGATTTGGTGGTCCTCTGCCATAAACAAAATCTACAACAGAACAGAAGGAAGAAACAGTTGCAAAAAAGAGTAAAATCCCATGATTGCAGGAACTCCCTGCTCATCTTCAGCAAGAAGCTGAGATCCCTCATAAAATCCTCCAAAGCTAGTTACAAAAATAAAACCACCATGCATTCTAAAGATAACCATAAAGCTTTCTACAGCTATGTCGAGAATCTCAATGCCAGCACCCAGATCTGCTCTGAACTACAACACAATGGCACTATATGTACCGAACCAACTGATATTGCCAACATCCTGGCAGACAGGTTCAGTGCTAACTTCACCTTCCCCTTACCCCTGGAAGGGCCCATCCCCATACCAGATCATTGCAAAGCCCCTGTAATCACAGCCACATAGGTAAAGACCACACTCTCCAAAGCCAAGAACACAGCATCCATGGGACCGGACAACATCCCAGGCTGCATTCTGCATGAACTACAGAACAAACTGCTACCCCACCTAAGTACCATGTTCAACCATACCCTCACTTCAGACTTTGTGCCTATGGAATGGCACACAGCGACGGTTATCCCACTCCACAAAAGGGGTGCCACCACTGACTCCAGGAATTACTGCCCTATTAGCCTGACGAGCCTGGTCTGCAAGGCCATGGAACGCATCATCCTATAGCTTATAAACACAGACATAGGTAATCTCTAAACTCTGGATCCCAATCAGTTTGAGTTTGTAAAAGGTAGATCATGCCTCCTAAATCTAATTGACTTTTTCGAAGCAGTCACCAGAGCCGTAGATGAGGGTAAGGTGGTGCACACAGCCCATCTTGACCTCACCAAGGCTTTCAACACCATCTCCCACTCTGGTATTATAGACAAACTCACTGGACTAGGCATAAATCCCTATGTCACAAGATGGGTGGCCAACTGGCTCACTGACAGAAGCCACACAGTGAAAGTAGCCGACACCAAATCCAACTTCAGACCAGTGACAAGCGGAGTACAACAGGGTTCAGTCCTGGGTCCTCTCCTGTTCAATATCTACTTCTCTGAAGTCCAGACTAATACAAATGGTATCTGGCTAATGAATGATGAATGACTGCAAACTAGGAGTCATAATCGATTCACCTAAGGATGTGGACATTCTACAAAGAAGGCTCACTGAGACTGATGCTTGGTGTCAAAGTCATGGCCTAAAGCTCAACGCCAAGAAGTGCATTGTCATCCCCTTTGGGAAAAAAAAACATACCCATGAACTACCACATATATAGTAGCCTACTAAACACTGAAAGTGTGATAAGAAAACTTGGGACACAGGTGGACAGTTGTCTCTCATTTGATAATCACTTCGCCATAGTAGTCAGGAAATCTTTCTACATGGCACACCTCATCACAAAGGGGTTCTCTTCCAGAAAAAGAGAGGTCATCATTCCTCTCTACTCATCCCTCATCAGACCCATTATAGAATACAACTCCCCATTTGGCATGTATCTTGCAAGATGTAGGCAACAGCTAGAAAGGCCACAGAAATACCTCACCAAGAGGATTACCAGTCTCAAACAAATGCCATATACTGACCGTCTCAAAAAACTCCAGCTTAACTCCACCGCATATCACCTACTCCAAGGTGACCTCTGCTTAACATACAAAGCCATGTCCAACCCAGATCTGATGGACATGCTACACTTAAAGAAATCCCAATCTCTCCAAGCCACACGCTCCAGGGACCTAAACCTTGTCACCATAATAAACAGAACATGCTGGAGGGATAGATTCCTGTCCCAGAGACTTCCCTTGCTCTGGAATATGCTGCCCATTCATGTCAAGCAAAGCTCCTCATTAGCCCTTTTTAAGAGAAATCTTGACAGTTCAATGGGAAACAGGAAATTCACCCCGGGGATCACTGCTGTGGATCTGCTCGACAGGGGCACAGGAAAATAACTTTTTTTGGGTGGCAAAAGCCAGGGAACCTCATTTGGCTAGGGTTGCATAGGCCCTAGGGTGGATAGCCTAGTACATACATATGAACCTATGAACCTAAAAGAGTGGCTTTGAAAACCACAATTGACTTTGTTATATAACGAGCTAGCCACTGAACGGTGTGAATACTGGCTCTAATTGAGTGTCACTGTTGAAGTGAAACCCAGAATAAATGTTTTCTTTTTTTTCCAGATCATTCTACTAGATTGTCTGATTTTGAAGAAAAGGAAGGATGTATTAAAGAAGGGGGTAAAGTTTAAAAGATTAGCTGGTATTTGCTCAGAACTGAGGTCAAAGCTTAAAACCGAATAGTCTAAGTAAAGTAAGAGAAAAGTTGTAAACGTAGCATGAAATTGTTTTATAATAGACAGAATTGTGGATGCTTAAAAATAAAATACAAAATGTACTTAAGAATAGAAAAAATGTGGCATGAATGCAGAAAAGCTTACATGTATAAAAGTGCAGAGAGTTGGAGGATCACATGCAAAATGAAGAGCCAAATGTGATGTTGTGAGCCAAAAAATATTTTTAAACTCAGTCACAGGTAAGAGAAGTCAAGGTGACAGAAGTATTTAGTGAAGGGTAAAAAGGAAGAGTCAATCTGTATTTGAATTGTTGTTGTTTGTCTTTCAGCTTTTTCCCGGTAAGGGGTCGCCACAGCGAAACTCCGGTCCACTAATGATTGGCAGTAGATTTTTACGAAATGCCGAGGTGCCAGCTCAATGCCCAACCTTCAACGAAGGCACACCCATTTACGCATGCATGTCTTTCGAACGCTACCCAACCACGGGGAGGACATGCAGACTCCACACAGAAGGCACTCCCAAGCCATACCGAGAAATGAACGGGAGAACCTCTTGCTGTGAGGTAACAACGCTACCACTGTACCACCGCAGCATTTCAATCTGTATTTGAGTAAACAAGTTAAATACATATAGAGAGAGCATAATGATGGAAGTAAGGATGAGAGGAGAAAAGTGACTGGGCAAAACTAAGACTTTTTTGGTTTGTAGAAGAATATTTAGAAAGAATGTATTAGAATTAGTGAAGATAATGAGCACATATCATGGAACTTGAAGAAAATATCAAAATAGTTTCATAAAATATTGTAGAGAATCATTATCAGAATAATGCAATTATGAAAGGAACATTAAATTCATTTCATGGAGAATATGATATTAAGTACCTTTTTTTGCAGAAATAAAGGAAGCAATGTTTTTATACATGTTAAATAAAATAATTTAATAGGAGTTATTAGTACAGACATTTGTAGAAGAAAAGTCCATGAACCCTAGTGGCTGACCATACTAACCCCATCAGAATTTGCAATACTATCAACTATATTAACATACATTTTATGCAATAAATGGACAAACTCAATCCTTTGCAAACACCTATGATATAACAAATTGCAGAACCACAGCTAGCAGGCATGTTACCACCACTAACCTGGAAACAATTATACTACTAGCAGGTGTATTTACACCACTCATGTGCAAATTCCATAAGCCACCATACTTCATAGTGTAACTAAGACAGATCACTCATGAACGACCATTCTTAGGGCCTAGACAGTGTCTCCAACACTATTCACTACAACCTTGTTCTTCATCCTAGGAAAGAAAATGAGGTAAAACTTCAGCATCAGTGGCTTAAATCTCCTAAGATCATCTTCACTATATGATTAAATACAAAGTGTGAGTGGGTTAGTTTCACAAATTGCCAGCACCAAGAGACAAGACAGTGTCATCTACCTCCCTTAAATATCCATTCCCTGCCTTCCCTCCTCTTTCCACAATTTACTCATAGCCTACCTACTGACACCTGACTGCCATGCTTTCTAGTATACCTTCCCAGACAATACAGCTTTTCCTAAGCTAGCTAGTGTGTTCCTATAGTAAACCAAACCTTAACCTGCTTCCTGTTCTAGTATCCCCAGGCAAGTGATCAGAGTCAAAACAGGCTGCATCAGGCAAACTCTTTATATTTTTTTCAATAGAAAAAGGGAGAGAAAAATAATCTAGGTAACGACATTAAAATAAATTCAAGAAAGTTGATGAGCATGATTCTTTTTGGTCTGGTAATGAATGATGTTAGAATTTCCTTGGTAGATAAAGTATCAGAGGCTAGTATTATAGTAAGGGAACATATTAATTTACCAGTGATAAAGAAATATGCAGAAGATGGTCAGTAATTGTTAAACATACAGTATGGAGTGATGGATGTTTTCTTGATTTATTAGGAAAATTTGGGTTAAGTTTATGTGCAGAAAGAAAAGCTAAGGCCATACAGACATAGTAAAGATGGGGGGGGTATCTATTATTATAATAACAACCAATGACATGGGTGTGGTATATTGAAGATTTACTCACGGTTGGTGTGGCTTAATCATGGGAAAGAGAAAATATAAGGATAATAAGGTACATTTCTCTAGTTTTGCATAACATGCCTGATAATGCTTGCATTTTTCTGTGTCCCATCTGTCTCATTCTTTTGAAGTCTCAGGTTTTTTGAAAGTACATTTATTTATTTATTTAGTTTTAAATAAAAAAGTAGAGTTTCCATAGCATATACTAACTCAGTGGAAGTTCTAGCTTTGCTGGAGTTTTCATTGTGTTTTTACTGATTGTTTTTTCAGTGACCTTCTCACTTATTGTTTTAATTTGTCACTTGGGATATTTTTGCAGTGACCCTAATGATAATGGACATCAGCTGGGTATAACAGCCCTGTGTTTCTTATGCTTAGTCAAACACTCTGCTTGTGCTGTGCTGACGAGGTCATAACAAGGCCAAAATATGCATATCCACAGTTAGTGGGGTTTGGCTTTATTGGCCTGAATTGTCCATTAAAATGATGAAACAATCATGGGCGTTCAGAGTCACCAATTAGCTGAAACACCTGATGTTCATAAGGGTCATTTGCATATATCCTATGTGCCTCTGATACAAGAGGTTTGGGAGATCACTAAGTGGAAGTTTTAGCTTTGCTGGAGTTTTCATTTTGTTTTTACTGATAGTTTTTCAGTGACCTTCTCACTTATTGTTTTAGTTTGTTGTTTGGGATATTTTTGCAGTGACCCTAATGACAATGGACATCAGTTGGGTATAACTGCCCTGTGTTTCTTATGCATAGTCAAACACTCTGCTTGTGCTCTGCTGATGAGGTCATAACAAGGCCGAAATATGCATATCCACAGCTAGTGGGGTTTGGCTTTATCGGCCTGAAATTGTCCATTAAAACGACAAAACAAGTCATGGGAATTCAGAATCGCCAGTTAGCCGAAACACCTGATGTTTATAAGGGTCATTTGCATATATCCCATGTGCCTCTGATACAAGAGGTTTGTGAGGTCACTCAGAGGATGTTCTAGCTTTGCTGGAGCTTTCATTTTGTTTTTACTGATAGCATATACTAATAGAAGAAAGTCTGGGTAACCAGATTTTTTCCATTGGTATATACTCAATTTACAACAGGCAAGCTGGTTTGGCTGACCAAGCAGTGTGCCAGTTTTTGAATGTTAATGGCCAATAATTGTTTAATTAAAAAGTATCTTTTAGTTTTATTGATATAACTTGGAAGAAGAAAATAGTAAAGAATCAATGTAAAGAGTTACTGAAGGAAATTAGAGAAAGTTCATGTGCATGGATGAAATATGATGTATCATTCTTAAAAAAATATTCTTTGTATATTCAGTAATTTTAGAGAAAATATGCTATTTAGGTGCATTTTTTATGATATTTGCTGCTTTGCTAGAAGGTTATTAGAAATAGCTTATGATATTATATCATGGACTAGCACACCCTCTCAACAGTCTAGATTTTCACAGAAAGTCCCAATTTTTGTCATTTATTTTTGGTCTGTTCATCATAAAATTTGTGTTTTTCTCGTAAATCTCTGAGGATTGAAGTCTCTAAATAATGACATACATTTAAGTTTTAGACTGAATATCTTTCAGAAAATGTATGCTAACACAAGTCCTGATATTCTAGCAACTTTCGAAATTTAGAAGTCCACATATTTAAAATGCCCGTATTTTGGGGCCTTTGTCCCTCCATTATTTTAGTCTTTGTTCACATTTCATGAACAGTTTGAGAGGTATGTGGACTAGACTTAAAGCAGGATTCAGAAACTTGTCCTGAACTCACAGAAACTGATGCTGCCAAAAGTAGTAGTTTGCAGAATCATGTGAATTGTGTTTCAGAGACATGTTAGCTGCAAAGAGGAGAGACCTCATTATAAGGTAATCTGCATGTCTCTGAATCTTGTGATATCACCACTAGAGTTAAGTAGTATTTTCCTGTGGTAATCATTTCTGGTGGCCCAGGCATCACTTTGGCATAGGCACACTGCCTCATTCACTCTCACAAATGCGCGCACACACACACACACACACACACACACACACACACACACACACACACACACACACACACACACACACACACACACACACACACACATTAATGCACACACAGACAGACACACACACACACACACACACACACACACACACACACACACACACACACACAAGCACGCACATGCGCACTCACACACTTACACACATGCACAAAAGGCACTCACCATATTTCATCCACCCCCATTACCTAATTGCTCTCACAGACACATTCATTCACTAACATACACATACACACACAAACGTGTATATGCACACACACACACACACACACACACACACACACACACACACACACACACACACACACACACACACACACACACACACACACACACACACCTACCCTATCTGATTCCTAACTACTCTTTTATTGCAGCCACCCAGGTAAACATACAGTCACACACACTCACCTAAGACCACTTTTGCCTCTGCATACACTCACACATACAGCCACATATGTACACACAAGAACACACCCTCACCACTACCTGTTTGGTAAACTCCCTAGAATTTGCTTTTAATGTGAACCCAAACATTGAACATAATAGATGTAAGTGATATTTTGGCCAAATTAACTTGATCAGCTCAACTAACTTGGCACCCAAGTAATAATTTGAATCACTCATCTGTCTGAATAACATAGGTATTTCCTGCTAAGTAAGATAAGCCACTTCTCAGAATGCCATGTTGCTCAGCAGAGGAAACAGCACACCATGTGGAGTCTACAGTCCACATAGAGTCACTCTAGATGGCACATTTCTGAATAAGAATGGGCCAACTACAGTGGGAAAATGGACAAGTTAGAGCTTTCATAATTCTACTGCAAATCCAGTAAAATGAGGAACACTGTGCAAAAAGGAAAGATGTGAATTAGAATAAATACAGTCTATATATTTATTTATTTTTGTTGTTTGTTTGTTTGATTCTGAAATGTGTACTGGATAATGGAAACAGCTTAATAAAGTGGGTTTGGCATTATGGTTAAAGTATTCAACTCATAGTTGCAAAGTACAGAATTTGATCCTGATCTCAGGTTATTGGGTAGGTTTAAAATGGGTGTTCAGGGCAATTAGTCTAGTATTCACATATAAAAGAAGGAAATATTGTAATTAAAAATGTAGTACTATTGAAATATGTAGAAGTGTATAAAGACTTTCAAAGGGAAAAATCTTAAAAAGGGAAGGAGTGATGAAAAGGTTTTTTAAGAGAAAAAAGACTGAAATTTAAGCATGACAGAACTGAAAAACATGAGGGTAAATGTTATGTTTATGTTATATAAAAATAGTTTTAATCCTGGGTAAGTATGTCTGAGGGGACTATGGAAGCTATTAAACATGGGATAAAAAAGTATGAACGTGTGAAAGAATATTCAAATTTTTGATGGAGGCTTCTATTGAATATACTTCCTATGAAGTCTGCAATGAAATACAAGGAGACAGAAGAAAAGAAATGCAGTCTGTATAAACAAGAGTATAAAGTTGAACATTTATTTTAAATTGTAAAAGAGAAGAATTTTGGAAAGAAATATGAAGTTGTGGGGAGAGAAGAGTGCTGCATTAAATATAAATATAAACGTAATTTACTAAAGGTGAAAAGAAAAGGTTGGTGAGAAAATTTTGGTATGTGGTATTTATCGTTTGTGAGATGTGTGAAGTACTATACAATACTAAATGGAATTAATATTGGGTTGAGAAAAATTGAAATCTGATTGTAGATGAAAGAGTTGGGGACTTGAATAATACTTTTTTGATACTGCAAAATTGTAAATAAACATCCTTACTTTTGTTATTTAATTTTCTTTTTATTGCTATATATATTTTTATTGCTATATATATTTTGATCATTTTTTTAAAGAATTATATTTTTATATAAAGTAAAGCTCCCCTGCTCTTTGTGTCATGATATCTTTTATAGCCACTTGATCTACTGCATCTCAAGCAGATGAGAGTGGTATAACATCTAACCTGAAGGATGGCATGCTCAGGAGTACTGCATCCCCTAATATTTGGTATTTCAGTGTCAGTAATGTAAAACAGGTCTAATCACCTGAGGTAGGAACAGAACCTATAGTCTTCTGATCTTCTAGCATCAAAAGCAAGTGCACTACCTATTGAGTCACTGTCACAATGTGACTTTTATAGCTTCTGGATGATAAAAGGACACTTCAGGAATTTCTACACTATATTACTTTTAATTTTTTTCTCACGGATTAAAATTTAACAGTAGAAATCAACACTATTTTTAAATAAATGCTTAATTTCCCTTTTTTTCTGTCAGAACCTTAGCAGTTCCAGTCCTGTTAAATAAAATATAACATAACATCTGTAAACAGACAGTCCATTAGTAAAAATAATAAATTTCATCTAGGGAAAATAAGACTTGTTGATATTGACCATTTCTATTAAACATGAAGGACTAATTTTTATAAACAACATAAAAAGAAAAATACATGCTATGCATGAAACAAATGCTCAATGCATGATATAAATACAACCACATGCAAGAAATATATAACATAAAGAGTAAAATTACTTAAAAGAAATTAAAAATAAGTATGCTAACGTTAAATAAACATAAAAAAACTAATCATAAAATCTCCAAAGGAAAACAGATCAACAAATACATATTGGTGGTAATAAATAAGAGAGAATAATTTCACCAGTCAGCATCAAAAGTAAAAAAAAAAAAGATAGAAAAAATCCAATTTAATACATACAAAGGCATCAAGAAGAAACATAGAGAAAGAGCAGACCATCTAGAGGCCTCAACACTTCTTGTTCATTTCTGTTTCCCTTTAACACCCAACTCTGTTGTGCATTACTGCTTGCTCTGTTTCTTGGCCTATTGCAAAAACATCTGCCTCTGATACATGATTAGGTAACTTATGACTATCAGAAAAACAATATCATCAGTGTTACCTTATGGGAAGGAAGAATGGGGGAGATCAGAAACCAGCATGCAAAGGAGAGTAGTAATGGTGGAATTGAAGTCATCCTCAGCCTTGGTGAGTACCTTCATGAGGTGGACCCTGTTTTTAAAAAAATCTCACCAAATTGACTGTATTTTATATAGCATATATCATGGACAGAAGTAGGTTAAAAAATAAAAAAAAGATTGCTGGGTGTACAAGACCTAGGATAAAGAGTGCCCAGTCCTGGTAGGTGCACTGGTGCCAGCACTGGAAAAAAATGACAGTGCAGAATCCTCAAGGTACAGAAACATTCTTACAATTGGGCTATGCCAGGCTCAAGGGGAGGATGCCCCCTTGTTGTAGAAGGAAGTGATAGTCCACAGAAATCACAAAAATTGATAGGTCAAAAAAGAGCCATAAAGATGATAGGGTGGAATATTAAGGATAAGAAAGAAATAATGTATTGTTACTATTATGCAAGAAGCCCAGAATTTCCAGACAGAAGATAAACAAAAAAGATTAAGAGAGAGTAAAGAAAAAATATTTGCCCAAGAAAAACTGTCAGAAGCTTCAAATAAAATTTTGTTTTCATTAGTACCACAGATTTATGAAAATCATATAGACCAGGAAACCTTAGGCTGTTTGGAAAAAGAAGCATCTTTGGAAGTGCAAAAATATAAAGAATAAAACAAGGAGATTTTTGAAAGGTATGAAAAATAAATATGGACATGGGGAAGAAAGAGGATCTGATATGGTATAATGTTTATGCAAAGGAGAAAGCCAAATTAATCAGTACAAAAAAGCAGCCTCAAAGATATCCAAAGAGAAATACATGCAAAGGCATCCAGATATGGAAAATTTCACAATACAAAAAATAAGATCACAAAAAGGGAGCATAGAACAGAAGATTAGTAAAGCTGACATTAAAAAAATAAAAGTTGACATTATGGAATACCTGCAAAGTGAAGGATTTGGTGTAGAAAGTCTAACCCATGTTATATCACAGCATGATGGAACAGTGGATCCTCCCAGTAAGGAGAAACAGGAGAAGCAGTAGACATCTGAAGAAGAAATAAAGACATGGGAAAGAAAAAGAGATTTAATATGGTACAATATTTATGTAAAGGAGAAAGCAAAACTAATCAATATGAAAAGAGCAACACCAAAGATATTTAAAAAGAAGTACAGACAAAGGCATCCAGATAAGGGACATTTTAAAATACAAAAAATAAAAAAAACAAACAGGAAAAGTAGAAAAGAAGATTAGTAATAGAAAAGTTAAAGAAATATAAACTGAAGTTATGGATTACCTCTGAAGTGAGGGATTTAGTATAGAAAACCTAACTCTGATAACATCACAGCAGAATAGAGAAAAGGACCCCAACTTTAGGTGAAACCAGTGGAGCGGGAAATGTCTGATCAGTTGCCATATGAAGATGCGTTGGAGCTTTCCACAGGAACCAGTACAAAAGTTTGTTTGGAGTTGCACAGCAAGGGAAGGAACAAGAAACTGCAGCAACTCTGATGCAATCTTGTGCAGTGATAGGCCAGTGAGTTCTCATATGAAAGAGAAACAGATAAAGGATGAAAGTGAAGAGAATGTGGTACAGGAAGATGCTCTGGAACTTTCTATAGAATGTCTGCAAGAAATGGAAAACAGATAATGTGGCCTCAGTTTAGAAGAAAATGATCAAACAGAAGAGTTGCTTAATTTGATAGAGATGGGCAGACATATTAAGATCAATGAAATAAATAAACTACAGAAAGTCAATACACCCCCCCAAACAAAAAAGTTAGTAGTTTGATAAAACAAATGAACACAGTGATAAGGACTGTTCACACTGATTCATGAAATAAACAAAAGTAAATAGGACATATTACTGTGCAGCTAAATTAAAAACAGATTAGGTCTTACCACAAAACACGAGTATAGATGAGGGGCAAGATCAGCAAAAAATACTCAGAAAGACATAATAAGATCAATGCACAGTATCAGAACAGATCAGGATATATTGTGCACTATTGCAAATAATAAACTAAAAATAGCGCAGGCAGAAAATCTTAGAAGATATGCAGATAAATATATAAAAGAAAAGTATGAAACAATTTATTGATGACAAGTTTTATAGAAAATTGGGAAACAAGGCAGAAGGAATTGAAACACCACCAAAAATAGAAGAAATGTATACATTTTAGAGAAATATCTATGAAGATCTTGTGGAACATAACAAAGATGCTAAATGTATACAAGAAGTAAAATAAAGAATACGAAGTTCAAATGTACAGGATGCAATATGAGATGAAGTAACGACCAGAGAGATTGAAACAAAGTTAAGAAAAGCTCCTAATTGGAAAATCCCAGGCCTAGATGCAGTACTTAACTTCTGGCTAAAGGTATTAACATCTTTAGATGAAGATTTAGCTTTGAGTAAGAACTATTTATATGTGAATCCCAAACACACAACAACCTGGTTAACAACAGGAAAAACAATACTCCTACTTAAGAGTGAACCTGCAAGTTATCCTAAAAATTATAGACCAATAACTTGCCTTTCAATGACATATAAACTATGTACTAGAATTGATGCTGACAGAGTTTATAGTCATTTAGAAGAAAACTCAGTCATGGCACTAGAACAAAAGGGTAACAAAAGAAAGTCACATGGAACAAAGGATAATTTGTTGTCAAATAACACCATAATGGAGAGCTGTAAAATGAGAAGAATCTAAGTATGGCATGGCTAGACTACAAAAAAACATTTGACAGTATTCCACATTCATGGATGAAAGAGTGCTTAAAAATATATAAGACACCTTAAACTTATCACTTACATTACAGCGATTAGGAAAAGTGGCAAACCACTTTACAGTTAAGCCATGATAAAGGACAAATTATTATTCCACGGATAAAAATTAAAAGGGGGGTATTCCAGGGTGACTCTTTGTTACCGCTGCTCTTTTGTCTTGCCTTTAACTCATTAAACTAATAATATCATAAACAGATTTGGTCGTGGCTACAATCTGGCTTCCAAAAAACAACAAAGTGTAAAGACTTCTCAACTTTCTTTTTTTTGGATGATTTAAAACCATATAGTTCATCAGATGAGGAACTGAAAGCACAACTGCAAGTGGTCAAAATTTTTTACATGATATAAGAATGTCATTTGGTCTTTATAAATGTGCAAAAAGCTGCAGCGTAAAGAAAACATCAGCCTGGGACAGGAATGTAATATAAAAGAACTTGAACAAGAGGGAATGTATAAATATTTGGGAACTGATGAAGGATCAGCAATAAAACATGAACAAATGTGAATTAATCTTAATAAGGAATATTTTAGAAGAATTAAATTAATACTGAAAACAGCACTGACATCTAGGAACAAAGTCCAAGCAATTTGTTTTTCCTATCCTAACGTACAGTTTTGAAGTGACTGACTGGCCCAAAAAGATGTTGGATTGGTTGAACAGGAAGAGAAGAAGGATGTTTCAAATGATTTATAAAAATCAGCGTATACCAAGGCTATATATTCCCCATTCTGAAGGAGGTATAGGCTTCCTCAAAACTGATTACATGTACAGCTCTACAATTGTAGGACTGCATACATATCTGCTGACTTCACAAGACTCAAATGTAGTGAAAGTTTTAAAACATGAGGAGAATAAGTCTAAGATGACTTCCCTGCTTAGTTCAGCAGAAGCATATCGGTGTCATGTGGGGATGGAAATCAAACTAGAAGCAGATAAAACTGAATGGGCCAAAAAATAAAAGAAAGAATATAAGGTGAAGGATCAGATAAGAAGGCAAATAATTTGGAAAATGCATAATATAGTTGTAAGTATAGAAAACCCTTGGAACAACCTCATGTTGATCAGGATTGAATGTAGGAATGGTTAAGGATAGGTGAATTTAAACCAGAAGTGTTAATCCGTAAATAACTTATGTTTCTATAGAACCTGTATCTCTGTATGATATTCTTGTGTAATTTCTTTATGACATGCTATTGGAGCTTTTCTCCTCAGGCCTCCGCTGAAAATGGATGTGCGTCCAGTCGGACTTTCTCAGTTAACAAATGTAAAATAAATAAATAAAAAAGACAAAAAGTTAATGTTAGTGACCCAAGATAGTAGACTACATATACTTTGGTTTACAAAGTCCATTGAACATGTGGAAGAAACAGACAAATGTAGAATTTGTAAAACAGAACTGGAAACAGTTGCATATCCTGTTTCTGGCTGTGATATACTAATGACAGAAGGACTGTATACTGAAGGGCATAATAATGTGGCAAGACTATTGCACTGGGGATTGTGCAAACATAATAATATTGAAGTAGCTGAAAAACACTGAGAACATGATCCACAAAGCATTATACAAAATTATGAAGATTTTATAAAATGGAATCACGCATTACCAACAGTTCAAAAACAGATGAGAGAAAATCAGATATAGCAGTCCATGAAAAGAAGACAAAAGTAGCATTTATCATTGAAATTTCTACACCCAGTGACTACAGTGTCTTATGTACAGAGAAACACAAAGTCATTAAATACCAGGATTTGCAGGCAGAAATGAGGGCCATGTGGGAGAAGGATACCCAGACAGTTCCGATAGTAGTAGGAGCAATGGGTTTTATAAAAAGTATTTACAATTGTATTTAGATACATATATTACTAATACATATAACTCCTTATGAATTACAGGAGTCATTACTGGGCACATTGTTTGTGCTGCAAAGAACACTTATGGCTAACATCAAAGATTAAAACAATAGTAATGTCATGTACTTTAATCATACTTTGACTTAGGAGTAAGGTCCATTCCCATCATGGTATTAGAAACCCAAAATACTTGAAGAAATTAAATGGGAGAAAGACTTTACAGAGGGAATAATAGGATGCCCTATGAAAGCACCCATGTCTGACATTTTGGTCATAGGTTAAGCCTCTCACCAGTAAAAGATTTAACTAAAAACAAAGAAGTCTACATCCTTTTTCTTTGAACTTTCTTCCACTAAGTTTAGGGATATTACTGTTTCAGTTTACCTACTTAAATGCATTCTCAGTCCATCTAAAGCCTTCATCACAGACTTGCTTTCTATTAAAGTTATATATCTTAGCCAAATGGATAGCTGATAAATTAGTTTAGTGTAGTATACTGCTCATAATAGTACACAGAACTGCATAAAATATCCTTCTATTACAAAGGTATCACCTCCTTCCTCACTCTTTAACATAATTTTCGTCATACTAGATGTAAAAAGACTGCATGACAGATACCTGTGGTTGAATCATCAAGTATAGTCATGTGTATGCAATACATGAACTATTTACATCAACTTTTCATAAGGCTGGCACTTTATGCCCTGAGAAACTATTACTTTATGTTCCTCTCAGTAGTTTTTCATATTTGTGCCTGGCTTTTCAACAGATAATGTCAGGAAATAAATAATCCCTTTGCAATTGAAATTCAAAGTTAAATTACATTTTATGATCATGATGGCCACTGACAATTCCAAGTTGACAAATTTGACTTCTACTGGCAATAATACGCACTAACTGTAGTAAAATGATGCTACTGTTTTGTGGATGATAACTCTACATGTGAAGCTGTAGTCGTCTTGCCCCACTTTAGTATTTTAAGTTTGATTGTGAACAGAGCTTCATTTAACATCTTTGCATTAAGCATACTCAAACTCGGCTTTCTGCTCAAGAAATATATATTCTCACAAAGACACTTACCATCCAACAAAACAGCAAGAACAGCTAGGGCTGCCACCTTTTCAAATGCCCAGAAGGGGACAGTTTTTGTAGAACCATGAGATTTTGCAGAGCAAAATACACCCACAGCCGGTGCAAAGGACAGAACTTTATTTTTTTTATAAAAATTAAAGCTTATTCTTATAACATTTGAGTTGGTTTTGCTATTTCCTATAACAATTAGATGTTTCAGATACAAAATAACTTTTATGCAACTAATAAAGAAAATTTAGGAAATATCTTTTTCTCCTAAAATCTCAGGACATTTGCCATTTTTTTTTCATAGGACACAACTCCCAAAGTGGGTCCCTCTCAAACAGGGAACAGGTGGTAACTCTAAAAACAGCTACATGTCTACCATATTGTCACTTGCAGACTGCCCTACCATTTTGATTATTACTATACTCGATAAATGTAGATGTTTTATAACATAACAAATTAAAATTAGAGCCGTATTTATGGTCTGTCAGACCCATTTTAAACCACTGACACAAAATTCAACATCTCCTCTAAGACTTTGCACTCCGACAGCATCAATTCTATAAAATAATAAATAAATAAATAAATACATTAGACATGACAAGTTTTAACCACAAAGGGATAATGTAATGGATGTGTGTGCTGGATGGATTGAAGCTATCCAGGTCAGACATTAACTAATGAAATTAACTTCAGGTATACTATACTATTAACACTGAAATGCTGTAAGCAAATGGACCACAAAAGTGTAAATTGAGCTAGCAGCATGGGTGCTGGAGGTGTTATGGAAGTGCCTGCTTCAGAGAGGGGTGAGACAGAAGAAGAGGGATTGGTTTTGCTAGTGCAGCATGTGATTTGTGAAATGTCGGCACCAGTATATCTATGTAATCTTCACATGACACAAGTATTTATTCAAGTTTCATCAAGAGTTCCATCAAGATAAAGAAAAATCTTATTTCAGTACTGCCTTGCAGGAAATGATCCCCAGGACTGAACAAAATCCATGTAGGCACAGTGTAGAGCCTATATGGAATGTAAAAAACTCAAAAACAGAAAATGGCGCTGGAGTGGTAAAACGCCACCAGTAAAATAAGATATACCACTCTATATAGCCAATAATCCTATGACCAAGGTAGAAAATCCAACATTTATTGTGCAAAAACACTCGGTAAAAACTGCCACTGAAGGCACAGCAAATACAGAACACAAGATAAAAATGGTCAAAAGATTTCGTCATAAGACTTCATCAGAACAGTGGGCCAGATTCACAAAGGCTTGCATGGAGTCTAAGAGTAGAGTAAGACTCCATGCAGCCAACATGTCTGCCAAGCGATCCAGGAACAGCCGGCAGGGGCGTGCAAGAGAGCTCCTAAAACTCCTCTTACATGGACAGGGCTAGGTTATGCAAATTACCTCATTTGCTGCTGAAAGTTATGCAAATGAGGTAAATTTGCAATCCAGGAAACCCTAACCTGTCCGAGTAAGAGTAGTGTTATTTGCAGAAATGTACTCCGTTGTCAATTGAGTACCGTTCTGCAAATAGAAAAATGGAGCCGTGACAGCTCCAAATAAAAGATGCATCCAGTTGAGGAAGCATGCCAATGGCCAAATATACGGCCCTTGGCAATTCTACCTGTTGCAAAAAAAAAATTAATAATTTTATTTTTTACCTCGATCTCCAAAATTTAAGCATAGCGCAGTGTTCGGCAAAAGTGCTGCACTGTAAAAACCAAAAAAATAAATAAATAAAAGCCAAACATAGGCATTTTATTATAAATATACATCTGCCATGCAAGTGAATGGGCAGGCTGAAGACAACATGGCTACTGAGTAGAGGTTGCTAAGGGGGGAAGTTCAGTCTAAGAGAAGTAACCAAGCATTAGTAGGCAATCCTATGCAAATGAGGGTAAGGATAGTGAATCCCAATTTCACATGGCATATGAGCAAAGTCCATGGAGTGTAAGAGTAGGATAAGGGAAGTATCAGAGTAGAAGATAGGTGACATCATGAGGGGGGTATGTATGAAAGAATATAAGCTCATTGGAGCAGAGTGGCATGTGTTTGCTGTCAGTTATCCATCACTAGAAGAGGCATGTCAACAGGTATCCTAGCTAAAGGCAAGAAACTGAAGGTGTATGCCGTGGACAACACTAAAGTTTGTTGTAGAAGTGCCTGCAATGTGTATGTGCGCGTGTGCCTGCCTGTAAAACCGAGTAAGACTGTGTACGCGCGTGTGCGCCTGTGTGCGCGCATTTAAGCTGGAGTAAGCAAGTGTAAGGTTGTTGAAACCTGTGTAAGCGCGTTTGCGCCTGTGTGCACACGTTTAAGCCAGAGTCAGCAAGTGTTAGGCCGTGTAAGCATGTGTGCATGCGTGTGAGCTTGTGTGCTCGTGTTTGCGCTTGTTTGCGTGGTGCTGCCCCCTGTGGAAACAGAAATGGAAAAGGAAGCACAACAAATAGTAGGAAGTTAACCAAGGAGAAGTAGCAGAGCTAGCAAGTGAAAACAATCAGAATCAGCCAATTACACAGGCAGTACACTAGCCCAGCCCAGCACTTAAAACTCTGCAAACAACTTTCCACTATGTTTTTCTCAGAGACACTGCAACACTACAGTAAGCTAATAGAAGTGAAAACTGAAAAAGCTTTACTGAGACAAAGAAATGTTCGGGGCTGCCATTGCTGTTATAAGGCGACATATGCAACATACTGAGGGTGGTGACAATGCAAATGCTGCTGAGCAACCCACAGTGAGGAGACAGAGAAGAGTGTACAGGCCCAGGGTAACCTACCAGGGGCTACATGAGCCGGAGATAGTGGAGCTCTATAGAGTGGACAGAGATGTCATGCAGCAAATTGTTGAGCTGTGCATGCCACGCCTCACACACAGAATCAACAGAGGGGAACCCATCCCAGTGGAAACCAAGGTATGTGTTGGCCTAAGAATACTAGCAACAGGTACCTTCCAGAGACCAACTGGTGATATGATGGGAATTTCACAGGCATCAGCATCCAGGGTACTGCACCAGTTCCTAAATGCCATGTCAGTACATGTCGGTGATCATGTATATTTTCCTAATTCCCGCGAGGTATTGGCAAGCAATATGCATCTTTTCCAGCAAATAGCGGAATACCCTGAGATAGTGGGTGCAATAGACTACACGTACATATGCATCAAAGTACCAGCTGGTGAGCGGGGTAGGGTCTACTTTAACCACAAGGGTTTCCCCTCTATCAACTGCCAGGTCATGTGGGATGCCCAGGGCATAATAATGAATGTGTGTGCTGGCTGCCCTGGAAGCTACCATGATTCCCATATCTGGCATCTGACACAGCTGTACCAGACATTTGCCACTGGGGACATCCCTCATGGTCACCTAGTGGGGGATGCTGGATATGCACTGGAGCATTGGCTGATGATACCCATCAGAAATGCACATACACCTGAACAGGAATGACATAATGAGGCACACACACAAACACGAAATGTAATAGAGCATGTGTTTGGGCTTCTCAAGTCACGGTTCCGGTGCCTGGACACATCTGGTGGAGCCTTGCAGTGCTCACCAACTACATGTACCCAAATAGTCATGGTATGTGCTATGCACATAATAGGATCCTGCAAAAACAGCTGCAGCAGGAGCAGCATAGGGCCGGGCCAAACAGCCCCCCACCATTGCCAAGGCCATCACAGGCAGAGCATGACTCAGAGGAAGAACAACCTGAGCCTGCCCAAGTAGGCGAAAGGAGGCGTGCCCAGTATGCTTTGGCCTTGGCAAAGAGGCAACGCATAGCATATACACTGGCTCAGTAGGAACCCTGGAAATGATACCTCTCTCTGACTCGCACATATAGTAAAAGAGATGCCTAACTTGACACTACCTGTTTTCAAACATGTATAGGGAGTGTAATATGTGCATCCGACATAGGCAGCCCTGCAGCACCACCTGAGGCATGATTGCCATGTGTTAAGCAATATAAAGCAGTGCTAAACAGCTTTTACCACTATTTAGTATATGTAAACAAAATTGCACACACTAAGTAGCACAACTTTGGGAAATGTTGAGCAATATTGGGCAGCGTTCAGCAATGTTGGTTAACGTTGAGCAATGTTGTGCAAGTTTGGTCAAAGATGGGCATAGTTGAACAAAAGTAGGTAAACATGGTCATATTTGCTTTACTGTTCCTTAAGCAGTCTGGTCTGCCCAGTATGAAAATATGAAGCAGTGACAGTCCTCGAACCCAGGATATTGTGCACTATAGTCACAGTACTGAACCACTAAACCATGACAGTATTTCACTGGTCAGCCTGTATGAATAAATGTTGATAAGTGTATGCAAAGTGTCTCATGGAAACCCCGCAGGCACAGCATAATCCCTGTAGAGTTATCACACAAAGGTGAGCCCTGCAGTAAAAATACAACTCGATTTACAACACACATATAGTATAAATGTTAATATTGGGCATGTTCACACACGTCAACAAATGTAGTGGACTTCACACAGCAACATACTGAAAGTTTACACTGGGCATGCTCACACACTTAGGCCATGTCTGAGTACAGCAGTGGGCCACACATATCAGGCAGTTGCATGTGTTAACCCAGGAACCTCTCACAATTCACCAATCTTGACTTGTGCACACAGTGATATGACAGCAGACACATATATAATATATTGGAACCCTGTCATAATCAAATATTTATTTATTTATTTATTTATTTTACATTTGTTAACCGGGCTAGTCCAACTGGATACATGTCCATTTTCAGTGGAGGCCCGAGGAGAAAAGCTCCGAGTTTTCAAAACATTTAATGTTACAAGTAATTTAAAAATAATAATACAAAAATGTATAGCAAAATGTTACAAGAACAAGATTTGTTCATAGTAAAAAAATGATTTAACAACTGTTACCACAAGAAAGCAATAAGTAAGTAAATAAAGAAAAGCTGGGGATATAAGGTTACTAAGGACATCTACAGGATAAGACAGGAATTGGAAAACAGGATTGGTGGTTAGATGGGATGAGTAGAGCTGGACAGAGTAGAATGGTCAGAGAGAAATTATGATATAAGGATAAACTTTAAGAGGGAAAAAAAAGAAATTAAGGGAGACATGGTAGAGCAGAGGAGAAGGAAATGAAAAAGCAGATTAATCAGGGTTATTGCAAGAGCATAACCAGTGGTTGGAGAGGAAACGTTTAAGGTTAGTTTTGAATAATGGGAGAGATGAAAGAGCTGTAAGGTCATTTGGTAGGAGGTTCCATATTTTACCAACAAAGTTAGAAAAAAGAGAGTCACCTGCAGAATTTTTAGATAAAGAAGTTTGCATCTGCATTTTATTAGTTGAGCGTAACTTTTTCAGGTTATGGTATGGTGTTATGAGGGTAGAGAGAGTTGGGGTATTGTTAGGTTGATAAAGGACTTTATGGGCAATAATAAGTTGGTTAAATTGTAGTAGGTTAGGTAATTCAAGCCAGCCTAGTTGTTTTAGGTTTTGCCAGTGATGAGTCCTATAAGGTGAGTTAGTGGCAAATCTGGCAATGCTATTATAAGATTTAGCTAGTTTGTTATGATTATATTGGGACAGGTTAGTATAGATGGGGGAGGCATATAAAAGGGTAGAGAGTAAGTGAGTTCTGGCTATTGTAGATCTGGCTAGTGGTGATAGAAATTGTTTAATTCTATATAGAGATCCGAGTTTTTTGTTGGTAGATTTTATTATAGTGTTAATGTGAGTGTTAAATTTAAGTTGATTATCTATTGTGATTCCTAGGAGTTTGGTGGTGGTGTCAGGAGAAATTATAGTACCATTGTTGGATTGAAGTGTAAAATGAAGAGGGGGAGATGTGTGTGAGGGGGTGTGAGGGGGAGATGTGTGTGAGGGAGGAGATATGTACTACAGATACTTAGGTTGTTCATAGAAAGTTGAAAAGCAAAGAAAAAAAAATGAAATCAGTATCATCAATAAACAATGTGCACTGCAAACACTATCCAATCCAGGTCATGGAAAGATTATCTGCGAAGAAGTCCATACAGAACCATGACAGTTCCTTCAGCTATGTCATAAATAGCAATGTACACTCATATATGTCCTGAGTCAGGGCTAACTGTAAATGACTGACAATGCCAACATCCTGTCAGACAGGCCCATACATACATACCCACTTCCCACTGACAAAAGACCCTATAGCATCATACCAGGAGATATCACATGTAGAATGGGTAAACAGCTCCTTCCAAAGCTGAAAACTTGGCATCAACTGGATTACATTGTGTCCCTATATGTGCCATAAGTGAATTGCAGAACAAACATAGCCTGTACATGAACTGTCTGTTGAGCCTCGCCCTCTGTACAGGATATGAAACTGTTGAATGGGTTACAGCAACATATGTGTTGGTGCACAACAGACCATGGGAACTATAGTCTTATAAGCCGATGAAGTCTGATCTGCAAGGCCATGGAGTCCATCATGATTGAAGTCAGAAACAGAGCTATTGGAAGCCTATAAACACACAACCCTACCAACTTTGGACTGTTCATGGGCAGATCGTGTTTCCCAAACCTGCTAGACTGTTTGCAAGGCAGCCACCCAGACTGAAATGAGCTACACACATCCCACATACACTTTGAATAGGCCTTTTCCAACATCCCAGACACATGTCGTATCCACAAAATCAATAACCTGTGCATAAATATGTATTGTCATCGGATGGATTGGCAACTGGACCACAGATAGATCACACAAGGTAAGAATTGTGGAGTCCTGTTTAGGCTGGAAACACCTGCTGTCCCCCAAGTCTCAGTCCTGGGATTGCATTAAACTAAGTGCACACACATTACCATGTGTAGTCTGATGATGTCAGCATCCCACAAATATAGCAGTGGAAATGAAAACTCCCACTAAAGCATATAGCGCATCGTGTTAATGCGTATCTCTCAAGTATCATAACATAGTTAGGTAGGGGTTTGAATCCTGCAATTGCTGAGTGTGTGTGTGTGTGTGTGTGTGTGTGTGTGTGTATTTCTGTGTGAATTCCTTTCAGAGTATTGCCCTTTTTGGAGACTAGGAAAACACCTTAAAAGTGTTACATTCTTGTTTGGCAAGTCTGATGATGTCAGCATCCTACAAATATAGCAGTGGAAATGAAAACTCCCAGTAAAGCGTATAGCGTGTCGTGTAATGCATATCTCTCTAGTATCATAACATAGCTAGGTAGGGGTTTGAATCCTGCAATTGCTGAGTGTGTGTGTGTGTGTGTGATACTGTTGGTCAAAGTGTTGTGTGTTTAGCTTTTACTACTGTATGACATATCAGTATAACAACAGTATGTGCATTGCACACTTCAGGTATCTGTGTGGCAAATATATATATATGTATATGTAACCTCAATTAGTTCATAGGTGTGAAGCCTGCATTCTACATGAATACATCTGTTACCTATGACAGATTGTGCTGCTGCTTCTCAGACCTTCAATCACATATGTATGTTTGTGATAAGGCCAGCCACTGTAGTGATCTGTGGCCTAGGTCATCTGTGTCACACACACCCATGACAGTTTCTATAGAATAGTGCGAGTGAGGGTTCATGCCTTGGGTATATTTCAGACATGTTCAAACACAACAAAGTCTGTCAATAATGGACATTCATTATAGGTGTACAACAACTTTGTGGATATGCATACAGACCCCTTATTGGTTATGTGATACACCGAGGGACTTCAGACTACCTATGGACATGTGAATACCAAAGGACAGATGACATAACACTCGGTTGTATGTACACATTGGTACCCTTCTACATGTCTGGGGCTACTACCTATGTGGTACTGTCGGGATACTATGTTTAATAAATGTGGATGACTATACTATAATTGGCTTACAGCTTTACAGCATGGGTTGGACAACAGGTATCTGTCTGTATGATACCCTTGTGGAGGATAAGTGTCTCATCCGGAGAATGCATTGCAGGCCACTGTATGCATTTCCAGATGTGGACGGACATATCCCTAGTGTTTTTGCTTGTACCTAAGAGGGCCATATGCCAAACAGGAGTGGTCCCAGGAATGGGTGGCGGTCAATACCACTGGTTACTGGTATAGTATAGTACCAGACAGATCCAAATGCTACTGAGTTTCCTACATCTGTGTGTCAGTTGACAAGACATCATCTAACGATTGGTCATAGTCAGGCTGTTGAGGTTGTGTACACTACCAGAATGCAAACCAATGACAGATAGTAACAGTATCATCCACAGCATAGTGTCAAACCATGTCATACACACATGTGTACCCAAGTTAAAACATATGTGTATTAAAATGCATACTGGCCACCAATAGAAACAATGACGTCTTGACACTGTGTAATACAGGGCATGTCACCCTTCCTAAGTGTCCACTATGCACGTACATGAAGACTGTGCACCTCCACCATGTTCACAAATGTACACCTGCAAATCTGTACTGCACACATCACACATGTACTGTCCACTCACCAACACATGCTGCCAAAACTATACACACATCAGCCAAGTGGCACATGGGTGGACAATACATTTTTGGAATTAACACTGTTGTAAACAATACTACATTGATAATCATAGCTTTAATGCATCATGCCTGCTCAGATACACCTACAGGGTTATCATTGCACTGTACTGTTGACAACATGCTAACATTGCTACACTGCTATAAAGTCACCCTGTGCATCAGCACCATGTTAGCCTGTTCCTGCATCAGTGTTACAGATGACAGGAGGTGGCACAGTTTCATTATATGCACAGGGTGTGTTGTTGGTTTGCCAGAGCCCGACATTGACCCATCCAATCGACATGTATGTGTGTGTGTGTGTGTGTGTGTGTGTGTGTGTGTGTGTGTGTGTGTGTGTGTGTGTGTGTGTGTGTGTGTGTGTGTGTGTGGGACAACAGTACAGCATGGGTCAATGTTGATGTAATGTGTGTGTGTGTATGTGTTAGCCCTAGGTGTTTGGATTATGTGTGTGTGTCTGCATGCACACAGTTCCACCATGTGGCTGCCATATATGGGAGTTTGTGGGACAGCCACAGACTGTACCTGCCAGGCTGTACAGATCACCATCTCTGGCCACAGACAGAGTATCTGTGCCTGGCAGGGGTGCAACGGACAGTATTGGGTACTAAGCCAGACTGGGTACTATCATCAGAGACAGAGGGATGTCGACTGGACCCATGTCCCTGCTAGGACTGGCCAGAGCCACGTGCATGTGGTCTTCTATGACGGTCTATTGACAGCCCTGCTCCAACATTGCTGGGGCTGGTACTGCCACTAAGGGAGCGGCTGTGACTTGTGTGTCATCCGCGATGACTGCCAGCCGATGATGTTGCTGGCATACATCGATGTCCACGTCTCGGCCATCCTGCACTGTCCTGGCACATGGACATGACATTGTGGAGGACATCTAATGTCTCCCCCCAATGTCTATCAATGACCTCGGTGTAGTGACGCACTGCACCAGCAAGGTCACGGATACTGTCATTGATAGCGGTGTTATGGGCCCTCTGCACCCTCAGTCCCTGTCTGGTGTACCGTTCCATACGTGCCTGTGCCTGCATTACATCCCGGAACATACCTGAGGTTGTAAGACCTGTGGGGGCATGTCTGTCAGGGGCATTATGACCAGCAGTGCTCCCACAAGAACCCCTGGACATCCGCCTATGTGGTACCATTCCAGGAATCTGGGTATGGCTGCTGTGAGGGGTTACATGTGCCATAGATACCACACTATCCTGGTCAATGCCTACTGTATGCTGTTCCTCAGCTAAGGCCATTGGTGATGAGGGATGTATTGGCAGTATGAATGTGTGCATAGATGGTGTGGAAAGCTGTGTGCTGTCGATTGGCGGAACAATGACAGACCCTGTCAAACCTGCCTGTGCCACAACACATGCTTCATCATCTCCACTATTTGTGGCAGTGTCTTCAGGTTCCCTGCTGCACTCAACCAAGACAACCTCAGCACCTGTGAGTGGGAGACAGGAAACCCACTTTACAATCTGTACATGATGTCAGCACACATGCACACATGAACACATGCACACATGCATACATGAACACATGCACACATGAGCACAAATACACTACTCATTAAAGTAGACACACACACACACACACACACACACACACACACACACACACACACACACACACACACACACACACACACACACACACACAAACACACACACACACACACACACCAACAGCAATCCAGAACATACCCATTAGTGGCTGATGGTGGAGTACAGTATCACAAGCCAAAGAGTCCTATCACACGTGTTAGCATACAAGATGTGTGTTGCTCAACAGCATGCAGTGCGAGTGTAGAGAGTCCTTGTTAATAACAGTATACATGTGTTTGATGCATGTGTGTTGTTCAGTGATTGGCCTCACCCTGGAACACAATGTGTACATGGACACAACATTGCTGTGCCAGTATTGAATGCTTTTCAGTGTCCTGTGCACCATCACTCACAGGTATACATACCAAGGTTGGATGCACACAACTGTCAGGTGTATAGCAATGAATGCTATGTGTTGTACTGTAGTTACTGTAACTGGATGTAGTGTAGTACCATGAGCCATCATCAGGCAGCATCATGTGGTCACTCAAGGCAACTAATGTGTGCCACACTGGCAACTATCTTGCTGTACCTGAACTGCAGCACTGTGGCTACATTAACCATTTCACAGGCAGTTGTTACATGGGTATGTAAGGTCTTCAATAGGGAGCATTGTCTAACATGAATTTCTTGTTTGTTGAAGAGTTTTGCACCACCCCATGATAGGCCTCTACCCCTCAGGTATAGTATGTGTGCTGTGTGGATGACAGTTGGGATACTGGAGTCTGACCTTACAGCAGGTGCCTACATACACCATGTGTATCATATTAACACATACTGTGTATGGCAAGGTGGTGTATGTTGTGTGCATGTGTATTGACTCTGCCTATACAATGTCCACTACAGTGTACCACAATTGTTCGGAATGCTCTGTGTATAGCATGTGTTTGAGGCAGCCACTCATGCTACTGGGATGTGCATATTCCTACAGAAAACTTGCAGAGCATGCATTATGTGTAGATGTTGTACATGTGTATATGGCCTAAAACTCACCTATGACATGCACATGTTATTTGCCATATTAAATGTAGAACACTCATCAGCATGGGTCTGCTGTCTTGCTGTCACACCAGAGGGACCTACAAGGATATGAAACAGTTTGTCAGTGTCCACAGCTGTGACATTGCTGCTGTGACTTTGCAATTTTACAGTAGTACAACGGTTGACAGTCACAGGCATACATATTATGTTCCAAATTATCAGTATTGCACAACACCACATCTTCACATCTTCACATCTTCTTCCACATCTTCCAAATACACAGTACACATCTGACATATGCATGTTCTAACAATCGAGCTGACAGTAGTCTACAGATATGGCATATTACCTGCACGCTCTGAGTCAACTTGCTGGGTGACTCCGGCCTCCATGATGACACATGTTTGTTGCAGTGGTTGGCCAGGAGCCACCACGCTGAAGAGCAGCTCTTCCACTCTGGTGAGGGGCGGACGTGATGCTGCACCACCACCTGTGGCAAGCTGTTGTCTGCGGACATCGGAGGCATGCTGCCGGACATGTCTGATTAAATCACTGCAGTGATGGTGTACCTGCTCATAAGTCTGGTTATGCATGCCTACGTCATTAACCCAATGGACAACATCCTGCCATAGTGCTGTGCGCTCATGCTGGTCCTGGCTGGTTCTGGAGAACAGCAGGGTGTGATGTAATAGTGTGGATATAATTATTTCCTCCTCTTCAGGGGAATAGGCAGGATTGCGATGATGAGACATGTCCCTGGAAGAAAATAAAACAATTATTGTGAGCAAGTCTTGTGGCACACAACATTCTAAAGTACAGATATCAATGAAATGCCATATATAGCAACCTATTGGCTGTCAGTAGATACACACTTTTATTACCACACATCAGTGCTCAGCCCACAATTACCTGACAGTTCCTGGCACATTCTATATATTAAACCATGTTCTGCACAGCAACAAAGTGAAACCAGTATGTAAGACTATACAACAGCACATGGCACACTGTATGTGACACAATGCACCACCTAGCCACAGGAGGTATACATGAAGCTAATGTATACAGAAATTTGTCATCCATTGAAATGATTGTAAAGTACAGTTACAGTACTACCAGTACACCACACTACTTGTTGATAGCAAACCCCTAAGTAACATATGTGCACATTCATCAATATAGGTGGCATACTGCTGTACTACACTATACATGTTGCTAGATATGCACTTATATCCTGTAACACACATACGACCGAGGCCATGTTACAGGCATACCTACACACACATCAGACATACCTACAAGACACAAAGGTATGGCAACCCAGATGAGCTTTACCTGTGTACCATACAGTACTGTGTGTCAGCACTTACACAACCTTATGCCTGAGGTATGTAATGTGTGAGGACTACAGGTAACAAACAAAACAGTGTTTCCAAGCAATATGGATATACACCATACTGTGCTGTTTAGGCCTACAGCTTCAGGTAGTACTACAATTCATACGGGATTTGTATTCACTAGCATTAACAATCAATGTGCATACATGTACTGCTTTAGCCTACAATTGCACACTCCATTCAACACCATGGGACTATGTCACACCATATACCCTACTGCTTTTGCTGCCTAGCAATAACATGCATATCTTTTGCAGGGATCAGAGCTAGAACACTACATACCATGATATAAACATTTTCCCACTAGGCTATCACACATATACACAATGTTGACACATTCACCTACACATTCACCACCACACTCAGTCAAGCTCAGATAGCAATTTATGCAACATGTACATGCGTGTGTGTATCAGGTCACAGGTAGCTCATAGGCTATTAGGAGTAGGGCCTATAGAAGCCTAGCCATATGGTACCCTGCCCTTCAACACCCATATAATTTAAGTTCATGTGCCCCTGTCATGCAGAGCCACAGAAGTGATTCCCGGGTTGTATTTCCTATCTCACATCCATTCATCATGATTATTCATGACAACTGCTAATGAGGACCTTTCTTTGCTATTGATAAGTAGTTAGTTCCAGGGTATGGTATGTGTCTGAGATGAAAATGTGCCACTCCAGCATGTTCTGCTTTTTGACGTTACTAGGTTTAGATCAGTAGAGTGTGTAGCTTGTAGGGATTTTGATCTGTTGACATGGAGCATGTCCAACACCTGTGGGTTTGGCATAGCTTTGTATGTTAGGCAGAGGTTGGCTCTGGGTGGGCGGTATGCGACACAGTGTAGCTGTGGTTTTGGAAGACAGTCTGCATAGGGCATCTGTTTGAGTCTGGTAATACTCTTTGTGGTGTTTGTGCCTGGCATCTACAGTTGCTGTAGATGTCTTCTGAGGTACATACCAAAAAGCCCATTGTACTCTATGATGGGTTTTATGACTGATGAGTAGAGTGGAACACTGGCCTCTCATTCCATGGATGACACACGTTTTGTGATGACATGTGGACCGTACACAGTTTACATGACTAGTGTGGCACTGTGATTATCAAAAGGGACACTACTGTCCACCTGTGTCCCATGGTCTCTTATCACACTTTTGGTGTTGAGTAGACTACCACCTATGTGGTAGTTCATGGGTACAGGGTTTTTAACAAAAGGGATGACAATACATTTACAATATTGAGCTTGAGCGTACATATAAACATCCATTGGTGTACATATAGATTTACATGTAGGTACATATACAGTCCACCTTTCGTGGTGGGAATATCAATTAGGCAAGGGTTGAGAGAGATACAGTTATGCAATAATTTTGCACAGTCTTGTGCAGAATGCATTGAGGGTATTCTCAGGCCATGTATCTTTAGCAGGACTCCCTGTCTGGAAGACTATAAACTTAGCAAATCATACCCACAGCGTTTAAATACCACATGTCATATACCAGCACTGTATGCTGTCTTGTTTGCCACACACTACAACCTACATGAAAATATGCACATAACAACCTTCACCAACATATATATGTCCACCCTGCACAAACAGTTGCAGTATGTACCTTGCTCTATGCACATGTTAAGATGCTAATATATCTGACACATAAATATCTCTACATATGTGTGTACCATACACACACAAGGTACACACTGTTGTACATCTGTAGACCTCATGGATGACCTGTTGGGCCTTGCTACAACATGAACAGTTGTCACATGTGTGCATAACAGCAATATTACAGGGAGTATTTATAGCTGCTAATGCTACATTACTATACTAGCCTGGTACAGCAGTTGCCAATGCTAAGCTACACATTATATGACTATCATGCATGTGTTACTCTGTCACATCCAGATTTATATAGCTGTTTGTACTACTCCCCCAGAAAGCCATTATACACAGTACTGTACAGAACATAGATGACATGATTGGGTGTTTGACATTAAATGCTGAGGTACATATGTCACAGTTATGTCCCACTGCACACAGCTACACACTAATTTGTCCATGGCAGTAGTCATGCATGGCATCAGTGCATACATACCTACTGCTGCCACATATGCATGTTTCAAAGTATTTACAGTGCTCTTCATAAACATCTACAACTTGCTGGTAATCACATATCTGTCACATACCTGTTTGTCACTTTCAGGTCCATCTGTGTATGTTTTGACAATTTTTTTTTGTGTTACTTAAGTAGGGGTTGCTTCTACTTAATTCCTTTTGCTTATTAATTAATTTTTTTTTACTTAATTAATATCTTTGTTTGCTGATTCACTCAGGTATTTTTACTTAATTACGCGTTTGTGTTATTAAGTAATAACTAGTTTTTAGTCATCCACAAGTTCAGTGATGCTTTATCACGTGTAATGTAATGATTGCATGTGGGGATAGCAAGTACAGTCTGCTTTTATAGGTATCTGCAAATATGCATGTGATGACCTCTGCACCAATTGGTGCCCAGCATTTGGTAAATGCATACAGCCTGCTGTGTGGTAATTGCAGTACTCACTGTCATAGCAACCCAATGCTATAAATTGCTTGGTGTTGTAGGCGTAACCCTTTCAGATTTCCAGAGTGGGGCCCATGCTTGTTTGCTGTGGATACTGTTGTTTAAGTCAGAAGGTTGGTATACTTCTTATATCTAAAGCTAGAGGTGTAGACAGTGATGTACATGTTGTACTCAGACCTGACTGTTGCCACTTCCAGTACAGAGCTATCAGTGTAGAGTTTAACTCACCCCTACAAATGCTTACACAAGATATATGTGAGTATGTAGTTTCTTTTCTACTTATGTAATTGACTGCCATACAAAAGTAGTTATTGAGAAGTATTCTTTTGACACATGAACTGTTTCTGGACTGTCATACTGTGCATATTGATGTACTCACTTCTGCAGGGTTTGTGTATTTTTATTGTTGGCATTAGCACAGGAGTCTTAGGTAAACTGGACAATTCCACTACTGAGTATGCCTACCTACATCCTTGGTTGACCCTAAACACACATATATTTAAAATATGGGGGGATGCAGACATACAGAGAGCATTATGTCTTATTGTGTGAGTGTTATCTTACTGGACTTAATGGATTGGTGTGTACCTGTTGGTTTATCAAGGCAGGTGGTCTGTCTGCATAGTTCCCAACTGTGAACCTATCCAGATGGTAGACAGATGTTAGCCTGTTATTCTTTGTCTGTGCAACCCACAGGTGTCTTCAGCACTGGTAAAATGGCATTGTTACAGTCAGTTGCTACCAGTACATGGCTAGATCCTTTGTTATTTCTGTGCTGTACTCCTACATAAGGGTATGCTTGTGGAAGTCCTCACAAAGCTATTTGCAGAGTGTGTAACAGCAGATGAGCTGATATGCCTGTGCGTTTGTGCCTCTGCCAGGCCTATGAAACACTCAGATACATATTTGCTTGGAGTCAGGGATAGGTAGGTAAAAGTGAGGTACACCTTCCAACTAATAGAGACAGTAAGTGTAGACTTGAATGAAGCAGTGCATATGGATTAGTACGCCTTTTATGAAGTAAAAGCGATGTCTACTGTTATTATTGTGATTATTCATTGTGTAATACACCACCTCTCTGACTAACGTCAGTACTTTTCAGAGGGATTCAGAGGGACACAGCTAAAATATGTTTTACAATCAGGAAGTATGGCCTCTGCCCTAATCAGATATGCCAGTGTTTGTCCTGCTATGATACTGTTTGGGGTTCTAAAGTGCCTCAATAACATTATTTGCTGCTAGAATGGCTGCTTCTCTTATCACAGTCATGTAATGCAATTCCACAACAATTGCTGGTAAAGATCCACAGAACAAGCTTTGTGTTATGGCCTTCCTATTTTTCATTTACATTCACTCATTGTTTTGCATGATATATTTATTTCAGCACCAAGTTACTGTATATCTGCTGTGGCTTAGTGGTACTTCATGCAGTCAAGTGTGTCCAAGGTCTGGGGTTCGAGATTGACAGAGGTGTTTTATTTTGCTGCTGAACAGAACAAGGACCCTGACATACAGAGTGATTAAGGCACTTTTAAGCAATTGTAAGCGGGTTTGCGCGATGCTTAGCGATGCTAAGCTTAGTGCACACATGCACACACTTGCTCAATCTCACTAACTACTGCTTAAAAGTGCTTACTCCCACTAACCCCCGCGCTAATTTCTTTGAAAGAAAAGAAATGGGGAGATAGGAAAGTGGTGAAAAAGGGGGCACAAAGAGGGAAAGACAGTGGGGAAACCAGCTTGGGATGTGCAGGACGGGTGTAGGGAAGGTCCATAGCTGCCATTTCTTTAGCAGCAACAGCTGTGCACATGTTACAAATTTGGAGTGAAATTTAAAACCTTCCACCTCTGAGAGAGGGGTGAGGACAACAAAGTATGTTGTACTGCCAATTCTAATTATCAGTTTACATGTCCAGCAGACATGTGTGAAAAATGGGCAGCTATGTATGGGGAGTAATTTTTTTGTGGGTACAGATTGCCCTTTTTTTTTTTTCAGGTGAGAGTGGAATGTGAGGTAGAGGAAGTAGGTATATTTGGGGAGGTAGGTTGGGGAGGTAAACAGACAAGACAAACAAGATGCAAACAGGGGCGGAGTAGGACACATGGGGTGGGTGAACACAATTTACGGGGACAGATGTTTAGAAATTGCAAGCCCATGAGCCCACAGATGGTAACAGTGGGACTGAGATCCCTACCCATGGGCAGTCACCACTGCACCTTCACAGCCCCAAGAGTGGCTGTGCTGGGGGCTGCGTAGGAGGGGCAGGCTCCACCGTGAGTCGCGCCACTCTCACCTCGAGCTGGTGTAGGGGATCAGCGACTAAATGCTGGATCTCCCTACACACCACAACCCGGACCCTCCAGAGGGTGACAGGTGGCCCTTCTCCACCCACGCTTGCAGGGGGGGACGAGCCCCATCCCCTGCAGCGCTTCCACCCGAAGGTGGCACAGGACCAATGGAGGAGGGTAGCCCAGGCTGGGCACCGGACCTGCTGGTGCCAGGTGCAATCACCAGCTGACGGGGGACAGGTGGGTCCGCTGGGACCGACCTTCCCATATGTTCTGTGATTAGGTGTGTTTAATTACAACATAGGCAACAGCATTCCAAATTAGTTGTAACAGCATGCAGTAATATTCCCATTAACCCAACACACCAGGGTTCCAACAGTTGAACAGTAAGCATAACACATGCATTTATTGAATGACAGTGGACATTACAACAGCATGCAGGGATGATTGGTGGCAACAGGCCACCAAGATTGTGGTGTTTGAACAGGGCACATGCATCTAAGAAAATGCAGATTTTTATAGAACAATAGGACATATTTCCCAACAAATGTTTTGAGATTAGACATACTTATTGAGGTGTGGAATTGCATTGTTTATGCACATAGATTAGGGTGTAAAAAGAAACCTCCATTAACATCTTATAAGTACTTTTACTCTACACTACATTCCTATTGACTGCAGGTGTATATCCCCTACATGTATTATTACATTAGGCAACATGCATTAGATTGTGTAGTGGGTTTGGCTAGTTCATTATATACCTGACCTATTTCTGACATACTAACTGTCCAAGATGCAGATGTTACTGCTACCTAGTTATATTTTATTTTTATATTTATGTATCTACATATCTGGATGTGCTCACGTGACATTTTCAGTTAGATTTCTACAGAACCCTACATTTCATGTAGCACACTCACATTTCTGGGGAACACCTTGACAAGCTACTCATGTGCCAGATTTACCTATGCATGCCAGCCATTTACCAACTGTTGAGGACTGTATATATGCTTCACAGCTACTGGCACTTCCTTCATCCACTTTATATGGGACTGTACAACTGTGGGTTGACAGCACTTAATACAACAGTACTATTTATTTAATGCAAGGGTACAACAACATTTCTAAGTAAGTGACACAGACACACTCCAAGTATTATACCTTTATTAATTACATTAAACACTCTTTTCTACAGGCTCTCTCCTTTATTTGATTTTACAGTGCATACGGAAGATCTATTCAAGACATATTATACATTTATTGATAGGTTACAACACTCTTTTTCAGGCTCGCTCACTTATTTTATATGACAGTACATGCAGAGATAGTATTCCAGACTTATTTTACCTTTATTAATGGGTTACTACACTCTATTTCTGGCTCTCTGACTTATGTTATATAACAGTACATGCAGAGAAATTATTCAGGGCATTTTATAGCTGTATTATTGGGCTACAACACTTTTTTCATGCTCTCTCACATATATTATATAACAATACATGCAGAATAATTACTAACCTGCCTGGTGGCACAGCCTTAGCAGCCTATCTGCACAGGCTTGCTGATTCACAGCAATACAAAAGGGACAACAAAATGTGGGGCTTGCGATTACTGCAAATACATAGTTGGCACCCCTATGGTCCATTTGGGACCCCACAAGATTGAAGTTAAATTTGGGGCAGGTACTTGTCAACAATTGGTTTGGTGTATCTTGCTATATGTCACCTTTGTGGTTATTTTTACGTAGGGAAGACTGAAAGGAAGTTAAGTAAGAGAATTTACGAACACTTATATAGTATTTCGAAGAAAGATGAAAATAATGCACTATATAAACATATCAAAATAAATCCGGACCACTCCTTTCTTTTTGGTATTTTAGATGTAGTCAGTAAAGACACAAGGGGGGGTGACTGGACTAATAAACTGTTAAGAGCTGAAATGAAATGGCAGTTTAGACTGAATGCTACTGTAGCCCCAGGTATTAATGATCATATTAGTATTAAACCTGAACGAAAGTATAGGGCAACCAGACTTTAATTTATTCTTATTCTGGCTTCCACCTTTTTTTAGGAAAAAAAAAAATTTTTGCTTGTGTGCAGTACAATATAAGCTTTGTTTAAAAACTGGATTTGCTATTTGTTAGATACCCTGAAGTGGTAAAATGTTTGTAACAGGCTTTATGTAAAAAAGGGTAGTGGCATTTTAAGTATTAATTAATTAATTGATTGATTTCACTTAATGGGGACAAGAATATGTATATAAGTGGTGAATTACTTTACTCATTGTTCTGATAAAGTCTTATGAAGAAAGCGCTTGATCATTTTTATCTTGTGTTCTGTATTTGCTGTGCCTTCAGTGGCAGTTTTTACTGAGTGTTTTTACACAATAAATGTTGGATTTTCTACATTGGTCATAGGATTATTGGCTACATAGAGTGGTATATCTTATTTTACATGGAATGTATCCATGTACATGGTCACAGTTCCCCCTTGGCAGTGCACCATGCATATTAATGATGGTACACTGCCAAAGGAGAGCTGAGGAATACTGATATTGAATCAGTGTAGGGAGAGGTGTAGTGGCTAACCATGGTTGCGGATGAGTCTGCGGCTCCCTGCAATGGTCCCTGCCACTGTAGTAATTTTGTGAAGTGTGGCAAATGTGTAATATGTCATTTCAGTGATGTGTTATGTGTCCCCTGTTTTATTTTAATATATATCTTTTAACTGCATGTTTGTATGGAGCACAGCGATGCCAAGCTCTGCTCAGATATAGACAGCTGACACCTGTCAGACATCTAAAAATAGGACCCAGATGTAATCAATAATCATAATTACATCTATTTGCATTTTTCCAATAATTCTCTTTAATTACTGTTTGGGTGGTGCAGAGTGCAGCCAAGCTGAGTGGAGCTCATACATACACAGCTGACATCTGCCAGACATCTAAAAATAGAAACCAGCTGTAATTAATTATTTATTTAAAGTTTTGTTTACACGTGTCTACGCATGTTTGCACAGCGTGGTGAAGTGCCCAGCAAATCTTGCACGTACCACTTTTCATTATATCCAAGTAGCTAAATGGGTAGAGTTACAACTATATGTGTAATAGGTTCTGGGTTTGAACCCATAGAATGCCGAACATGTCTGTAATGTGATGAACTTTTTTTCTAGAATTTAATAATAAAATTGTAAAATATGGCACTGCTGTGCTCTGCTGAGCTCTGCTCAGTCATGATAAGCATAGCATAAACTTGTTAATGGCTGCTAACGTGTGCGTGGTACTGCACCTCAATTAAACCATGGTTGTGTAAGTTTTCTCACAGCTCAGCTCTGTTTAGCTGGTTTGCATGTTGCTAAGCAACACAGTGCTTTTTTGAATGTTGCTCAATTACAAGTAAGGGCAGGAAAGCAGACTATATTAAGCACAATGGGAAGGAATTCTGCAGAATCCATTGGAGTTCAATCAGCAGTCAGTATGGCTGGTGGTGCTGAGGAAGGTGTGCACATTTGGGTGCAGCCATGGGGCATTCAGGAGTCCAGGGTCATGGTTGGGGTCCTTGTAAAAAAACACGATAATAGGCTGCTGCAGGGTGTTTTCCAGGACTCAGAGTGTGAAGCAGAGGCCTGGGACTAGCTGGCCAGAGAACTCACCAGTGTTACTGGTATCCCCCACACAGGTGAGCAGTTTTGAGACTTCCATGATGTCCTGAAAAGGTGAAAGAGGGGAACCTTGGGCACCTGGGTCCAAGAAACAAGGGCAAGGAATGCCCCACAAGTATGTAAGTATGTTTTCTGCTGTCTTAACAAAATGTAAGCTGAATGTCTGCAAATCTGATATGCATAATAGTGTGCTTCTCTCCCAACAGCTGCAGCTGAGAGGGCTTGCAATGTCAAGTCCCATGCTGGGCACCTGGCCAGGTTGTGCTTTGAGCATGGTGAGTATGGATGTTTTATGCCAGCTGTAGTGCAATTAACAAGAAAGAGTAAAGCATTAACTGCATTAAAGTATACGCAATAAAGTCTGTAGTGCAATAATTGTGGAATTAGAGCTGTCAATATCCAAGTAAAACACCAAGGGACACACCACGAGAAGTGAGAATAAACCGTCTTTTATTCAATATAGCACATAAAACAAGAAAAGATAAGTGCTTTCGCGTGCGCTATGCACGCTTCTTCAGATCTCATTAAACAACAAATATAACCTTTCTTAAATAATAAATAACAGCCAGTAAAAAAACACACTTCAATTTGAACAACATGATTCAATTTGAGTGGTGACCAATTCATCAATTAGCAACTTGTAATATCTCTATAGAAGATGTATTGTGTAGCCTGATGCTTCAACTCAATCTAAACTCTGGTATATTACAATTTCACCTGGAATGCCGAAATTAAAAACTATAATGAATGTACATTCATTTAATACAATCATTCAGCTTACGTGCCTTACTTCAATATCACCTTTCCCTATCTTTTCCATAGTTTCCATAACAACCTGTCTGAGATGATACAAAGGACAAGGCGTAGACTGCTGATTGTTAATACGTGAAAATTCTCCGTAAACAGAGATGTAACTCTAAAGGCACTGTAGAATGTAAAGTTCAGAGCTGCATAAAAGATCACGATCTGTGCATATGTAACCATATTGTATCTACCTAATATAGATGATATTAATTCAATTAAAACAACACCACTAACAAAATGCAGTCGCGAGACGCTAAAACGTCTCGCGTAAGCTGAATACAGCAGTGCACATAAAATCTAAAGTAAAAATGCATCTTAAAAACATACATATAAAAAATGGAAAACAGGTATTTACTCAAAGCTTAAGATCTTGCTGTAAACACAAGTAATCAAAGGAGTGTATAAAAATACATGTCCAAAAACTAATCAATAACTTGTATAGCGTTCTCTATGGAACTAACTAACAGGTTACACCACTCCAAATACAAGTGCTCAAAACACATAAAGAACAAAAAAACATATAGTGTCTTTATGTGTGAAATATGACATATTGATAGAACTTAATAAAGGCAGAGACAATTAAAAAGTATATATAAGCAATTAAAACATATTATATAACAAAAATGCGCTAATGAATAATCTGTCTCCACTACAATACATGTGAATGTACAAAATTATTCTAAAAAAACTTTAAAATGTGATAAACAAGTCATGTAACTAGTTTCGAGTTCTTCATAAGTGAAAAATTACAGTATATAAATATAAAAAATATATATTTGTGCAAAACAATAAAAAGTGACATATGAACACTCAAATACCTGAAGTTGATATTAATCAGAAGTATACAAATTACTAATATCACAATAATTATACAAAACAAAAATTTTATAAGTATTAAGATTAATAACAAATTCTACTGATCATATGTAATATGTAATAACAATGAATATTTCCAGATATTATTGTAAATATTTGTTATGAGATATAATAAAAAAGTATATATATTGTTCACATTCAATTCTTAGAACCCAATTTTATAGTTCTACTCTCATGGACAGATGAAATCCCTTTAAACACATGAGCACCAAAAATAATTGGTTCCGTACTATAATATAATGACATATAATATGAACTAACCATATAGGTTAAAAGTTATATAGCCACTGAATCAATACTAATGTATTTTGATATTACTTCAAGTGGATCTAAAATTCCTTATGGCATGAACTGAAACGAAAGTATGAATAAAAGTGAGAAGTGATGAATATGTATATATATGACTAAAGACAAAGGATCCAAATGCAAACAGCTGGAACTGAAAAGTGTGCCGCACAAATGTTGGGCACAACAAGAATGTCATGAAATATCTGCTCAATAAATCACTAGACTAAAAAGTTAATTCATCAATGAATGGTTCTATGAATAACCCTATTATTCCATATATTCTATAGATCAGGGCAAAGTATTAAACAGAATATGCATATATAGATCAAAACTTCTAGATGGACTTGTTAAGTAGCCTGAATAAACTACCTCTGTTTTAAAATTGGTTTCAGTGAAATATAATTGTTAATCCCAGGATCTCTGTGTGCCCTTGTCTTGAATATCCAACTCAATTCTAGCTTGGCTAGGTGGTTTGTGTTATCCCCCATTCTAATATTCTTTTCTAATGTCTGCAAGACCCTGAATCTAAACTCATGCGTGGGATGCTGGTTGACATGTCTGGCAAGGGCGTTTGTTTCACTTCTCTTGCGTATATCATAAATATGATTATACAAACGGTCTTTTAATCTTCTAGTAGTTAGACCAATGTAATAGGCCGGACAAAATATGCAGTTCGCCATGTATATCAAATTAGTACTATTACAGTCATAATGCCCTCTCGGTATGAACTCAAAGATGCCATGGAAATGTGTATAATTTTGCATAGTTGTAATGTACTTGCACATATTACATGAATTACAAGGGAATTAGAGCTGTATTGTAATAAACGTGGATTACTTTTGTCTATGTCCCTTGCCTGCTACCTCCCTCTCCCATGTCCATGGCTCCCCTCTCTCATTGTGTTCTTTTTTGCTCCTTTAGACAGCCCTCCCTACTCTGCCCTAGTGCTGCCTAGCTTATTCTATTAGGTTTCTTTTTACCTTCTCTACTTACCTGCTTCTAATTGTTAATGCTTGTCCCCTCGACCATCACTCTGCCTTACTAATAACAAAGATATCTTCCTGATTTCTTTGCTCTCTCACGAAAACTCTCTCTCTGCACTTTTCTTTTTAATTATACTTAATATCTATCCCTGGGTTTCTTTTTTTTGTAAATGACTGATTGTCTCTTGCTGCACTGTTTCTCGTCCTGGGTGATTTTGCTGGGTGCCTTTCCCTGCCTACTTCTTTTCAGCCAATAGTTATCATAGGGTCCCTTCCACTCCCCGGTGCAATTTTAAATTGTAGTTATCCCTTGCTGCTAGGCGTCCCTGTCCTTAAGCATGTACTCGCCAGATATGTTGTGTCAATAGAGTCAAATGTTGACTCAGCCTCCTAATTTTATATGTAGAAAGTAAATATCTGGTGTTTCATTGCTTTTTATGCTAAGCTCTTTTTAGAGTATAGGTGTTCATATTTTTTTTCCATTTTTCCTTGCTGCCTCTACCTATATGTATTTGTGCATACATGTGAACATCTGTATTGTATGAATGTAATGTAAGATATGTGCTCTTCAGACAAGTATAACTGCTTACTTTTAAGGTGTAGTGTCCTGCTCATAGCCATTTTTATCTAATATAACTACTACAGATGAATGTGCAGCAATTAATATTATATGGCACTCGTACCTTCTACAACTAGTATTACCTAGAGTGTAGTTCGTACTTTTTTGCAATATTGGAGCTAGAAAGAAGCTGTGCTTTATTCTACCTGATTCTTGACTCATTTATAAATATAAACTTGAGCAAGCACAAAGGCACAGAAAGTCACAGGTAATACAACAGTCTTTATTTTGAAGCGCTTTTCATCCCGCTCACTGGCAGGACTTCATCAGATAAAAGATACAACAGAGCTGCATTATTAAATAGTAAATGGGCGTTGCAGACAAATCAAGCATGAAATAATTACCTTAAAGAGGTATTATTCACTATTGCACATTAAGATATGCTGCAATATGTAAATGTGAAATGAGTCCCTTGATATAAAAAAAAAAAATATATATATATATATATATATATATATATATATATATATGTATATATATATATATATATATATATATATATATATAATAACTCCTGTCTGAAAAAATCAAGAGAAATGATAAAAATCTTTACATTTGAAAACATTACTAAAAAATGTTATTGAAAAGCATTATAACAAGTACAATGCAAAAAATTGCGATGCAAAAAGTTAATAACTTACAATACAATAAGTTACCAACCAAACTCCTGTATAAACTAGCTAAATACCTACATAAATAAAATAAAAAATAAGTAGTAATAAATAATAATACAACAATAAACAAAGGACAAAAAGTGAGGCTGAATCCTACCAATCTGGTTTTTAGTTTTTAGTTATCTCAGTGGTAATGATTCCCCTCCGTTTACTGTTGGAAAAGTGAGTTGAAAATTGCATTGAAACATATTAAAAAATCATATGTCTATGTTTGTATATGTGTCGAGCCATGCTTCACTGCATTAACTAAATTGTTAAAAAGATAGCTTCATTGTAACCCAAAAAATGTGTTTTTTACCTCCTCAAATTCCTTAGTTTAAGTATGCATGCTAAAGATACAACTTTGTTTAAACCTGAACGTGTTTATGAGCATCTATACAAGATAAGAAATCAAAACTTAGACAACACCTTGGCCAGACATATCTCTCTGTACCCCCACCATTCCTTTTTATTTAGAGCCATTGACTCAGTAATTGACAACACACATGGTAGCCCTTTTTCTTTATTACTAGAATAACAAGAATTATGTTGGCAACTTCGTACTGGGTCATGTTTTAGTCCAGGTTATTTAATCCTCAACCCACTTCTATTCACAATTTTTACTAATGACCTTCACACCACAGCTAACCCGGCCTCAATTGTACAATATACTGATGACACTTTCCTAATCTGCTCCACCCATATTATCAAAGATCTCCAAGAAAAAACTCAAGTAGCCTTCCAAAATATTGAAAATTACCTAACACTTCATCAGCTTATACTTAACCCCAAAAAACAAGCTTATGGTCTTCTATCATACCCCAACATCTAATAATCTACCTCCTATCTATATTTCCTCTTCCAATGGCTCTATAATAGAGCCCGTAAAACATACAAAACTTCTCGGTGTCACAATTGATAGTGGATTTAAGTTTTACAAACACCTTACTCTAACTATTAAAAAGGTTCATATCAAACTGGGTTCACTCTACAGGGCTAAAACATATCTCACTGACCATGCCAGACTCACAACAGCTCAAACCCATCTATTATCTTCCCTTCTGTATTGCTGTCAGATATTTACCAGACTTCACAAATCTGACATAAATAGTCTTGAATCTTGCTATACCAAAATTGCCAAATTTGCTACTAATCAGTCTCAAAGATCTCACCACTGTTCTGCACTTCTTCAGGTAAATTGGCAAGAGCTGCCTTATCTTGTTACCGTGAATTAGCTACTAGCTGCTCATACAGTCTTACACAAACCTGACAACTGCCCAGCACTATCAGATATTGTCCAACCCTATAGTTACCTAACATCCCTTAGGTCTGCTGATAAAATATTGTTAAAAGTTAATAAAACTCAAAACTCTCATAGCATCTCCCTTTTCTCCCATATCATTGCCAAACAATGGAACTCTCTTCCACAGGGTATTCTGCCCATCAGTGATACACATAAATTAAACACACCCTAAATAAATATTTCTCTAAACATAGGCTTTGCTCCTGTTCTCACCAAGGCTAAATACTTTAACTCATACATGTGAAACTCCTTTCTTTACATCACCCTTTCTCAATATCTCCTGGCTATTTAAGCCTTACTCCCAGATTGTATTGTTTTCCTAAAAAAAAAAAAAAAAAAATGTTTATTTGTTCTTATTAACATGCATGGTACAGCTACTTATGTCTGTTGATATTCTTTGATATTGCTTATTTTGTTTATTATTGTTTGACATGACTACCTTTGTTTACATTTGTTTTAGACACCATGTTAAGAACCTTGCAACTGTATTTCTTGTGCATTGCTTTATGCACTTTAATCATTGCAATGGTCATATGTCAAATGTAAAAACTATTATAATCTTCCTTGGAGCTTTTCTCCCTGGGTCTCCACTGAAAATGGGCTAATGGCCAAGTCGGACACTACCTGGCTAACAAATGAAATAAATAAATAAATAAATAAAAATAGAGCCGTAGTGCAATAAATGAATAAGAACAACCGTAGTTCAATAAAAACAAGAAACAATACCAATAACAGCAAGGAAAATGGTATACAACATAATCGTCTTGTCATAACCATTTCATTATAGCTGCATGCTTTGAGTCTGTAAGGTTGCTGCAGTCAGGTATAACACTGTAATAGCTGTAGAATGCAAATCTAATGGCTGCAGACTGTATTGCTTAACTCACAGTACTGTGCAAGACTGTCTCTAGGCCAATACCAGTCACACAATGCTCTGTCTTCCAAAGACTTCAGATAATAAAGGTATATGGATGAGGTAGCCCACTCCATGGCCGGATATTGTGTGTAGACTTCACATATATTTCAAACCAATAAAAATAATATGTGTTCACCAGTACTGTTGAAATTGAAATAAAACTGTAGTAATACATGCAGTATGGTTGTATTCCATGCATGTGTGTTCTATTGTTACTGCAATCTAGTATAGCACTGTAACAGTACTAGAATGCTAGAGGAGTGTCCTGTGACTTGTATTGCACAATTCACAGTATGTTTCTAGGTGATTTCCAGGCAAGTATCAGTCATCCTGCTATCAGCGGTGACTCAGTAGTGCAGTCTGTTGAATCCCTTGTACACAGTACATTTTGCCATACACAGTCCTGGGTTCGAATCCAGTGCTATGTAAGACATCATTTTCAGTATCAGACACATAATGCTCACATTTGCTCTCTCCCCAAAAATACAAAAATGTTATGGCGGAGTCAGCCCATATTATGTGCAAATATAGTGTTTAGATCTCACAGAATGTTAAACAACAGCAAGAATGTATTCATCAGCATTGTTGATTCAGAAATAAGACTGTAATCCCAGTATGGGTGTATATCTTGCTTGATTGTACTATGCTGCTGCAGTCAATTATTAAATGATTTGCAGATGTCCCCTGCAGTCACAGCTAGTGGGTTCTACTCCCATGCCTGCCAACTATGCCAAGATGGTTGTCTAGTTTAATTACTGTACACAAACATGTCTCTCAAATGTCATAATTTCTCATAATGTAATTAAAACTGACTAATCTGTCTGTCGCATGTTTACCAGATAAATTATTACCTGGAATACAATGTATTACCAAATCCATTTAGAGAACAATTTGGTAGTTATATAAGTCCACATTATATGAAACCATTCTGTGTAATTCTGTACCTGCACTTGTTAGTGCTTGGCCCTTATTGTCCCTTGCTATCAGCTTGAGAGGTATGTACATTCTACAACAGCTATAGTAGAATTGTAGTCACTGTAATCACAACTGTTAATACACACCTGTAGAAGTATATATAACCAGTGTTGTCAGGGATATCATCTGCAATGTCACTAATGGAATTTTTTTTCACTCTCTCCCATCGCCTATCTTCATTTATTCATTTTTATAATGTATTATTATGAATCAATCATCATCATCATCATCATCATCATCTTTCGGCTTTTCCCGTTAGGGGTCACCACAGCGGATCATCTCTTTCCATTTCTTCCTATCCTCTGCATCTTGCTCTGTCACACCAACCGCCTGCATGTCCTCTCTCACCACGTCCATAAACCTTATCTTAGGCCTTCCTCTTTTCCTCTTACCTGGCAGCTCCATCCTTAGCATCTTTTTCCCAATATACCCATCATCTCTTCTCAGCACATGACCAAACCAACACAATCTCATCTCTCTTGCTTTGTCTCCAAACTGTCCAACATGAGCTGACCCTCTAATATACTGATTCCTAATCCTATCCATCCTAGTCACACCGAGTGCAAATCTTAACATCTTTAACTCTGCCACATCCAGCTCTGACTCCTGCCTTTTTGTCAATGCCACTGTCTCCAACCCATATAACATAGCTGGTCTCACTACTGTCTTGTAGACCTTCCCTTTCACTCTTACTGGTATCCGTCTGTCACAAATCACTCCTGACACTCTTCTCCACCCATTCCACCCTGCCTGTACTCTCTTCTTCACCTCTCTTCCACATTCACCATTACTCTGAACTGTTGATCCCAAGTACTTAAACTCGTCCACCTTTACCAACTCTACTCCCTGCATCCTCACCATTCCTCTACCCTCCCTCTCATTTACACACATATATTCTGTCTTAGCCCTGCTGACCTTCATTCCTCTTCTCTCTAGAGCATATCTCCACCTCTCCAGAGTCTCCTCAACCTGATTCCTACTCTCACTACAGATCACAATGTCATCTGCAAACACATAGTCCACGGGGCCTCCTGTCTGATCTCATCTGTCAACCTGTCCATCACCACTGCAAATAAGAAAGGACTCAGAGCTGATCCTTGATGTAATCCCACCTCCACCTTAAACAGATCTGTCACTCCCATTGCAGTCCTCACCACTGTTACACTATCCTCGTACATATTCTGTACCACTCTTACATACTTCTCTGCCACTCCCGACTTCCTCATACAATACCACAACTCTTCTCTAGGCACCCTGTCATATGCTTTCTCCAAGTCTACAAAGACACAATGCAACTCCTTCTGACCTTCTCTGTATTTCTCCAATAACAATCTCAGAGCAAACATCACATCTGTAGTACTCTTTCCTGGCATGAAACCATACTGCTGAACACTAATCATCACCTCGCTTAACCTAGCTTCTACTACTCTCTCCCATAACTTCAAGCTGTGACTGATCAATGTTATCCCTCTGTAGTTACTGCAGCTCTGCACATCACCCTTATTCTTAAAGATAGGTACCAAAACACTTTTTCTCCACTCCACAGGCATCCTCTGACTTTCCAAAATGTCATTAAACAATCTAGTTAAAATTCCACTGTCATTTCTCCCAAGCACCTCCATGCTTCCATTGGGATGTCATCTGGGCCAACAGCCTTTCCATTCTTTATCCTCTTCATAGCTGTCCTTACTTCCTCCTTGATAATCTGTTTCACTTCCTGATTCACTATCCCCACATCATCCAACCTTCTCTCTCTCTCATTCTCTTCATTCATCAGCCTCTCAAAATACTCTTTCCATCTACTCAACACACTCTCCTCTCTTGTGAGTACCTTTCCCTCACTATCCTTTATCACACTTACTTGCTGCACATCTTTCCCAGCTCTGTCCCTCTGTCTAGCCAATCAGTACAGGTCTTTTTCTCCCTCTTTAGAGTCCAATCTCTCATACAACTCTCCATACGCCTTATCCTTAGCTTTCGCCACCTCTCTCTTTGCCATGCGCCTCATCTCCTTATACTCATGTCTACTTTCTTCATCTCTTTGACAATCCCACTTCTTCTTCGCCAGCCTCTTCCTCTGTATACTCCCCTGTACTTCCTCATTCCACCACCAGGTCTCCTTGTCCTCCTTCCTCTGTCCAGATGTCACACCAAGCACCTTTCTAGCAGTCTCCCTTACTAGTTCTGCTGTAGTTACCCAGCTATTCGGTAACTCTCCACTGCCTCCCAGTGCCTGTCTTAACTCTTCCCTAAACTCCACTTCACAATCACCCTTTTTTAACTTCCACCATTTAATCCTTGGCACTGCTTTCACACTCCTCCTCCTCTTCTTGATCACCAATGCCCAACGTCATCCTACAGACCACCATTCTATGCTGCTTAACTACACTTTCCTCTGCCACCACTTTACAGTCTCCAATCTCCTTCAGACTGGCCCTCCTACATAGGATATAATCCACCTGTGTGCATCTTCCTCCACTCTTGTACGTCACCCTATGCTCCTCCCTCTTCTTAAAATACGTATTCACCACAGCCATGTCCATCCTTTTCGCAAAATCCACAATCATCTGACCTTCTGCATTCCTCTCCTTAACACCATACCTACCTATCACTTCCTCATCCCTTCTGTTCACTTCACCAACATGCCCATTAAAGTCCGCTCAAATCACTAGTCTCTCACCCTTGGGTACACTCATCACAACTTCATCCAACTCACTCCAAAATTTCTCTTTCTCATCCATCGCACACCCAACTTGTGGAGCATATGCACTAACAACATTCATCATTACACCATCAGTTTCGAGCTTCATAAACATCACTCTGTCAGACACTCTCTTCATGTCTAAAACACTCTTGGCATATTTTTCCTTTAGTATAACCCCTACCCCATTTCTCCTGCCATCCACACCATGATAGAACAATTTGAACCAGTTTCCTAAACACCTGGCCTTACTTCCCTTCCATCTGTTCTCTTGCACGCACAATATATCACCCTTCCTTCTTTCCATCATATCAGCTAGCTCTCTTCCTATACCAGTCATACTGCCAACATTCAAAGTTCCTACCCTCACTGCTACACTCCTAACCTTCCTCCTCTCTTCCTGCCTTATTAACATAATTTTTTAACTATATTTTGGAAAATGTGGTTGATTATTGTTATGTTTTATTATGATTCAATATTAACATATTTTGTTAAACTAACCATTTTGTTGGCCTTATTGTTTACTTTGCACTGGCAACCTGTTACCATGCTGACTGTTATGCTACATCGCCTTGTTTGTTATGTTTGTTATATTGTTTGTTATGTTTGCCTCAGAGAAACATTCTGTTGTAATTGTCTTGCCTTCATGCAACTACATTATGATAAAACTGGGTTTTTGTAACCACTTACCCCAAAAACTATATTCATCTTAATGACATATTTCTTTTTATACATCTTGTAAATAGTTTTGCTATACTCCTGATTATGGACACTGTATAACATTGTATTGCTACTTAATGCCTTGTAATAATCCTCTAACATTGCTGTTTAATGCTAATTTATAATGAAAGCTGTATATGTTGGAGCTTTTCTCTCCGGGCATCCACTGAAAAAGGGGTCTTCAGCTCAGTCATACAACCCCATCAACAAACATAAAATAAATAAAATAAAATAAAAATAAATAAATGTAATGTTGTGTTGCACATAAATACATTAATATTTGTTTGGATTAATAAATTGTTAATACTAACAATGGTTTGGTTGTTACTAACTGTAACTTATTGCTTTACCTTATTTACCAAAGCACGTCAAGGTAGGCTGGTTCCAGCTGATCCCCCCCTACCTTGCCTCAACCAGATGTGGCACTGGGTCCCAGCACATCTGGGACCCAGACTTGTGGTGCTCCATTTGCTGTCCCTGCACTATCTGCTGTGTTGGGTAGTTCCACCCCAGGGGACAAGGTCCATTTCCCCTTTGGGAGCAGTGGCAGGGAGAGAGAGAGAGAGAGAGAGAGAGAGAGAGAGAGAGAGTAGTCACCTTGGATGAGCTACTGATTCTGGTGCACAGGATAGTCCACCATGGCTATGACTGTCACCTGTGCAGGCTTGAGAGCATACTGGCTGACCTGGTGGGGCAGCCTCACCCTAGTGGCCAGCCTCCAGCACAGCCACCATTGGGGTAGTGAAGGACTAATGCTGACAATACCATTGGGTGGGGTTGTGAGTCACACTTCTGCCATCTGGAGGCACATGGGACTCGGATTTCAAAACACCCTTTATAGGTTCATAGGTTCATAGGTTCATACTAGGCTATCTGCCCAAGGGCATTTATAAGCCTAGCCCATAGTTATTTGGCTTTCGCCACCCCTTTAGTATGAATAAAACTATGTCCATTATTTTGCTGTGCCTCTGTCAAGCAGTGACACTGAAGTAATCCCTGGGGTATATCTGCGATCCCCCATCCATTGGTCAAGATTCCTCTTGAACAAGGCCAGCGAGGTGCTCTGCCTCACATGTACCGGGATTTTGTTCCACAGCATAGGGAGTCTCTGGGTGATGAATCTGTCCCTCCAGCACGTTCTATTAATAACCGTGTCAAGGTTTAAATCTCCCGCCCTTGTGGTTCTGAGGGATCTAGATTTTTTGAGGTGAAGCATATTCATCAAATCAGGGTTTGACATGGCCTTATATGTCAGGCACAGGTCACCTCTGAGCAAGCGGTATGAGACTGAATAGAGCTGGAGTTCTTTCAGTCGGGCAGCATAAGACATATTTTTGAGACCCTTTATCCTTTTGGTGAGGAACTTTTGGGGCCTTTCCAGCTGATGCAGGTGTCGGGTCAGATACATTCCGAATGGGGCATTGTACTCAATCATAGGTCTTATGAGTGATGAGTACAGGGGGACGATGACCTCCCTTGATCTAGATGTGAATCCCTTCATGATCAGGTGGGCAATGTAGAAGGTTTTCCTAACTACTTTAGCAACATGAGTGTCAAACGAAAGGCTACTGTCAACCTGGGTCCCCAGATCCCTGATGACTTCTTCTGTGCTCAGTGGATTGCCACCTATATGGTAGCTAGGGGTAACCTTGTTTTTCCCAAAGGGTATGACTATGCATTTCTTGGCATTTAACTTTAGGCCATGGCTCTGGCACCAGTTATCCGTTTCTGTGAGGCCCTTCTGAAGGATATCTGTGTCAGATGTGTTTTCGACTATGGTGCCCAGTTTGCAGTCATCTGCAAACTTTGTCAGCCATAACCCTCCTGTGCTTGCTTGTACTTCAGAAAAGTAGATGCCGAACAAGAGTGGACCCAGGACTGAGCCCTGTGGGACACCACTTGTGACAGGCTTTGAGTCTGACATGGCTCCAGCAACTCTGACCCTGTGGGTTCTGTCACTTAGCCAGTTTGCAACCCATCTTGTGATGTATGGGTTTACATTCAAGCTGATGAGTTTTTCGATGATACCTGAGTGGGGTATTGTGTCAAAGGCCTTTGCCAGGTCAAGGTAGGCTGTATGGACTGCCTTTCCCTCATCAATGGCCTTGGTGACTGTTTCGAAAAAGTCAACCAAGTTTAAAAGGCATGATCTGCCTTTGACAAAGCCAAACTGGGTTGGATCCAAAGTCTGCAAGTTCCCTATGCCTTTATTTATGAGTTCCATTATGATCCTCTCCATGGCTTTGCAGATAAGGCTTGCCAAGCTAATGGGACGGTAATTTCCAGGGTCGGTGGAGGCACCGCCCTTGTGAAGTGGGACCACAGTAGCCATGCGCCACTCCTTGGGTATGTATCCTGAGGTGAGGCTAAGATTAAACAGCTGTCCTAACTGCGGGTTTAATTCCTCATTGAGTTCGTGGAGCACACAGCCGGGGACACCATCTGGTCCCATGGATGCTGTGTTTTTTGCTTTGGAGAGAGCAGTTCTCACCTGGGCGTTTGAGATGTTTGGGGGGCTACAATCCTCTGGTATAGATATCTCCCCTTTTGGGAGAAGTTTGCACTGAACCTGTCAGCCAGTATGTTGGCAATGTGTGTAGGTTCAGTAATCTTCACATCATTTTGAACTAATTCTGAGCATATCTGGGAGTTTCCTCCTAGGTTTCTAACATAGCTAAAGAAGGCCTTATGATTGTCTTTTGAGTCCTTGGCGATTTTTCTCTCAAAATTTGCCTTGGATGATTTTATGAGAGCTCTTAGTTTTTACTTATAATGATCAAAGGTGTCTTACCTTTCAAGGATTTTGCTCTATCTTGTAGTAGCTTCCTCCTTTTGTTGTAGAGCTTGTTTATGGCTGGGGTCCACCAGACTGGACGCTTGCCTTTGGTACAAAGAGTCTTAGTTTTGTTTGGGATTGCCTGATCCATGCAGTCCTGTAGGTGCTGGTAGAAGGCATTTGTAAGTGATTCAGCGGTTTGAGTAATGTTTACCACTGGCTCAGGGGCCTTAAAGGAGACCACACTAGTTTTTAGAAGTGTGAAGTCGGCTTTTGAGAAGTTTTTCACTGTGGTCTTTTTATTTCAGGTGGGGGCGGGATGAGGACCTCCAGCGAGATTAGTTTATGATCTGATCTCACCAGTGAGGGGTATACTTCCGGTGTTGAACATTGTGATCCCATGTTCATGATGATGAGATCAAGTATGTTTTCTCCTCTTGTGGGGATGGTGACTAGTTGTTCCATGGCATTTGAGTTTATGAACTCCAGGAACCTTTGGGCTAGAGTGTTTGGGCTTGAGTAGTGTTCCCAGTCTATATTAGGGTAGTTGAAGTCACCTAGTATGATGGTGTTTGGAGATACATTTATCCCCTCCATTGTTTTCAGGAAGGCCATGTGAGGTTCCTGAGTTTGAGAGGGTGGCCTGTAACATGCTACAAATTGCAGAGCAGTCTTGCCTATGGTTAATTGCACCTGGATGGTCTCTGATGCATCGTGCGTTGCCACCAACCTTGAGGTGTGGGTGTCCTTTATGAATATGGACACCCCCCCTCCTTTCTTGGTGTTGTCCGGATTTTGGGGCCGGAACACATGATATGAGGTGAAACCTGATAGCGCTGGGGTGCTCTCAGGAGCCTCGAACCAAGTTTCTGTCACAGCACAGACATCGATGTTCTCCATACTGAGAAGGGCCTCGAGTGCGTGCATCTTGAGATTGAGACTTCTGGCATTGAGCAGCATTACCCTTAGTTTTTACTTTTTGTGTTCTAGGGTGGTAGGTTTAGAATTTGAGCCTTGCCTAAAAAAGGCACTATGGGGGTGGCAAGAGCCTTTGCCAATATCCGGAAGCCTAGGGGTGACAGGTGCAAGCCGTCCCTTGAGCAGCGTGGCTTGTCCAGCATGTCATCCCAGGCAGACAGACATTGGATCCCCTTTGAATGACACCAGAATTTAAGCCAATTATTAAAGCTGATCATCTTATCACTGTATTGTGGCATCATTCTAGGTGAAGGTAGGATACTGCTCAAGGTCAGGGTCATACCTGCCTGGGCTACATAATCAGAGAGCTCCTCAATGTCTCTTTTCATGTAGTCCAAGGAGGTACGTCTCAGGTCGTTGACACCAGCGTGGACAATGACTGAGTCGTACTTGTATCTGCTGTTGAGAGACCTGAGTGCTTGTGTTATGTGGCGTATTCTAGCCCGACAGGCAGCTTACTGTGACCTTCTCCTTACTCAGTCTGGTGAGCGGGACGTCAGTGTGTCTGACTATGGAGTCACCTATGACAAGTATGTTTGGTGTTGTATTTGGCCTTAAGGGCAGTGACTGCTTTGCACACTGATTTTGTTGTTTATGTGTTGTTTGTGTGGTGTATTGAGTTTGCAGTTGCTTGGGTGTCTGCTTTGGAGGCCTCTGCTGTTTAGGTAAATTTTACTCAGAGCCTCCGAGTATGTCTTAGTGTGTTTATGTGTTTGATTCAGTGGTGTGGTTGAGTTATGTGAGACTGGTATTGTGGTGTGTGTAGTTGCCTTCTCCTCCTGCCTGGTCTTGCCAGTCCTGAGTTGAGAGAGCTCAGCCTCCAGTCTGGCTAAATAGCTGCATCTCTCACAAGTGTTAGTGTTACGTGGGAGGAGGAGAGGGTTGTCCGTGTACATGAGGCAATTGTAACATTGTCTCAGAATTCCCAGATTCACCAACTGGGCAGGAGAGGACGCCAGCATCTGACCCTTCGACATGCTAGAAAGAATTATGAGTTGGTATGAGACAGAAAAGTAGTGGGCTTAGCAGGGGAGTGCTTGACCTGCTAAGAGAATGCTTATAAGACAAGGGATATGCTTATAAGACAAGTGCTGAGCTTTTTGAGAAGAAAAAGCTATTTGGAACAAGTGCTGCACTTTTTAGTGTAGGTGTAAACTGTTTAGGTTCCTAACAGAGCAGTTCTAAGGGAAAAATTGAAGAACAGACTTTCTGGAGCCAGAAAGAGTTTAACCTTGTTTAAGCACGTTAAAGCGTGCTTGATAGCAGGGGCTGGAAAGAAGCAGGAATAGACCCAAAAGGGAAAATAAAACTACAGTTTCAAGTCAGTAACCACCTCTACGGGGGGCAGGGAAGCTGCTCAATGTTAGTCACTGCCACTGATCAACAGAGAGACCCTCCTTCAGCCCAAGCAAAAATGGCCTCACAGAAACTTTCAAACAGTTCAGGAACAGCAAGCCTGTAACTGAACTTTTTTAACTCTCAGAACTTTTTTAACTCTTATCCAAGGTGTTCACTCCCTCATGTGTCATACACTGCCCTTTTCCACTGTCTTGCCTGTCTTGTCTGTTTGCAAATGCATCCTCACCTACCCAACTTACCTCCCCCACATGTACCTATGTTTCTTCTCCAACATTCTACTCTCACCTTAAATTAAAAAACAAAAAAAAAATGGGCAACTGTCCCAAAAAAAATCATCCCATACATAGCTCTCCATTTCACACACGTGTCCCTGGACATACACCATTTGGCTCAATTGGCTTTACAATTCACTTAAATTATATATAATGGACAGTTGTTGCTGTTGAAGAAATGGATACCTATGGTTATTTCCTACACCCTTCATTCACATCCCTACCTACCTTTTACTATGTTTTCCCCTGCTTGCCCCCATTTCACCACTTTCCTATCTCCCATTTTTTTCTTTTCTTTGTATTTTTATGTGCTACATTGCATATCTTCACTTAGCTCAGCTAAATAGAGCTATAATGACTGTATGTGTTTATCACATTGTATGACACTATTACAAAATGAATTCCTCTACCATGTTTCAAGCCCGAGCCCATCACTCCTAGACCACACTGCATTAACCCACCACACCATGCAGCTCTTTATTAGTACAGGTGGTATAAACAAAACATTGGTTATTGTCAGTCACACTCATTAGGCGTGTTTCAGCAGAGCTGCGTGCAGAGCCACACAAATTGGAATTAAAAGCAATGGGATAATTGGGAGTGTAGTTTGGACTCTAGTGCAATATTACACCACTAGACAGCCAAATACATGATTAGTATTTATTTTATTTATTTACTGTACATTTCTTTATCAGCAAATTCTCACTGGAAATGGGTCCTTTTTCAGCGGAGGGCCAGAGAGAAACGCTCCACAAATATAAATGAGCAAACATACATGAGTAATTGAGTTTACAGTAAAGAACATGACATACAATAAAAACAGAGCAATAGGTACTCATTACAATAATAAAAAATCAATAATAAAGAAACATGAGAAACGAGTAGCTGTAGACTTATCAATATCTGGCTAGAAACCAAGAATCAAGGAAAGCTAAACATGCAAGTAGTACTTATGGTCTAACATGCTCCGTAGCAGATAATAAAACATCAGACCTATACTACTTGGGATATGAGTTTTTAGTTGGGATTGGAACAAGAACAGAGCCAGTGCAATTTTAGGTGAAAATCGAGTGCAGTCTTGGGTGGTAGCAGCATTATTGGGGGAGGTTGTTTCATAGTTTGGATATGGCACAGGAAAATAGAGCTTCTCCTGCTGAGGTTTTGGCTTTGCTGATAAAAAAGTACATTTTTGCTGTTGGAGCATAGGGGTCTAGAGGAGCAGTATGGCTGGAGAAGGTTTTGAAGTGATGGGATTTTATGGGGATGGTTTGTGGACAAATGAGAGTTGATTCAGGTGAAGAAGTTGTGGGAGTTCAAGCCAGTCTAGTTCCCTAAGTGTGATACAGTGGTGGCTGCAGTAGGATGTGCCTTTTACAAATTTTGCAATTTTATTGTGGCAGGCTTTGAGCCTGTTTAGGTCAGACTGTCTAAGGTTGGTAAGTATAGGAGAAACATAGAGTAAGGTGGAGATTAGTTGTGAATTGTCAATAGAAGTTCTGGCTATCTTGGTTTGGTATTTTGTTTCTTTACAATGCACCGAGGTTTTGTGTACTTTTTTATGGTAAGAGATAAGTGGATGTCAAATTTTAGATTGTTGTCTATCTCCACACCAAGAGGTTTGGTGTGGTCTGATGGGGAGATGACAGTATTATCTTTGGCAAGAATATTGAAGTGGGTGGAAGTCTGGATAGATTTGGAAGGTTGGAAGATAAGAAGTTTGGTCTTGCTAAAATTGAAGAGAAGCTGGGCATTGGATAACCAACTTTCTACTAATGAGAATGACTCTTGTGTGATCTTTTGGAGTTCTAGTAAAGTGGGGGCAGAGCAGATGAGGGTGGCATCGTCTGCATACTGTATGAGAGAAGCATGCTTGGTGGTGGTATGTAGGTTGTTGGTGAATAGGAAAAATAGTAGGGGGGCCAAGGATGGAGCCTTGGGGAACATTGAAAGTAATTGGAAATACGAGGAGATTTGTTATCCTTCCAAACAACTGATTGTTGGTGGCCGGTCAGATAGCTGTGGAACCAGTTGGTGGCTGAGTCAGAAAAGGAAAGATTAGTGAGAACAGAGAGTAATTTTGTGTGATACCATGTCAAAATCCTTTAATAGATCCAGAAATATAGCAGTGGAGAATAAAACATTGTTTTTATGATGAAGGATAGCATTGGTGAAAGAGAGCAAGGTGGTAGTATTGCTATATTATATGGCCTGAAGTCATGCTGGGTTTTGGAGATGAGATTATTAGCTTGGAAGTAGTTTAAGACCTGAGAGCTAATGCATTTGTCAAGAATCTTGGAGAGTGGGGAAAGGATGGGGTTGGGGTAGTAATTGGAAAGGTCAGTGGTGGATCCTCCTTTGTGGAGAGGAATGATGTGTGATATTTTTCACAGAGAGGGTACACATAATTTTTCAATATGGAGCAGATACTTAATATGGAAATTGGATAGGCTAGGGCATCAGCTGCTATTTTTAGGTATTCTGAGGGAAGGTTGTCAGCTGCAAGTTTTGTGGGCTTAAGTTTTGACAGAAGTCTTTTCATATAAGAGGTGGCTACTGAGGAGAAGGCAAGAGCAGGGGGTGGATAATTAGGGTTGGGTATGGGGGAGTGGATGAAGGTTATTGCTGTTTGTCTAAGGATAGAATGGTTTCAGTGAAGTGTTTGTTGAAAGAGTCAGCAATACTGTTGGAGGAAGGGGGTGGTAGGTGGGGGGGTGTCTATTTTGTCTGGGTGGAGGATGGAGTTTATTGTTGAGCAGAATTGCTTAGGGTTGTGGTGGGAAGAGTTTAGGGTGGATTGATAGTAAAGGCTTTTATCTGTTTTTATTTGCTTTTTGACCTTATTGTGCAATTCAAGGAAAGATTGTCTAGCGGAGATAGTTTTAGTTAGGTGACAGTATACCCATGCTTTATCTTTGATTTTCATTAGTCCCTGCGTTGTTTTTTGAAGCCAGGGGGGCTCTTAGTTTTGACTCTAGTGTTTCTTGGCGGCAGGGACATGGGCTTTTAGGATGTTGAGGAAGTTGCTATTGAAGAATTGGACGGCTTCATCTAGATTGAGGTATTTTAGTGGTGTCCAGTTAAATTTTTTGAGGGAAGAGATAAATGAGTGGGGGGTTGAAATTTGCCTTGTTACAGATTAGTCTATGGATAATAGGATTAGCACTGTTAACATGGTGTTTTAGGAGGAATGTAGGGGAATGGTCATTAAGGCTGCCAGGTAGACAGCCAGTTATGCCAGAGTGAGGAGCTTTGTTAACTAGTATCCAATCAAGGATGGTAAGATTGTTTTTTTTTTTATATGGGTGGCTGATTGTATTAGTTGAGAGAAACCAGGAAGATTTAGGTATATGGCTGGGTGGTGATTCCTACAGGATAGTCAGTTGATATTAAAGTTTCTTGAGGTAGAGAACAATTGGCCCAGTTCAGGTTTCCTAGGGGAGGTATAATTTTGGCCTGGTGGGAAATAGCAGCCAATGATGTTGATAGTTTTATTTGGGTTTAGTTTGAGGTTGGCATATAATATTTCTTCATTCCTGATCTGGGGAGCCGATTTGTTGAGAGTTTGGATGTTGTAACACTGCCCTGTTTCTTGGATAGTCTATCTGCATGAATGATGCTATAGGAGGGAAGTATTTCCTCACTTTTGATGTGAGGTTTGAGACAGGTATCCGTTAGGATAAGTATATCATGGGAGTATAGGTTTATGGTGGCATGTGGGTCTTAGGTTTTATTATATATGCTTCTGATGTTTATACTCAAAATGAGGAGGTCAGGTGGATTTTTGTTGGTAGTGATTAGAGAGATGGGGGAGTTATTTTGAAGAAAGTTTGAGGTGGGGTTAGAGGTGGTTGGACCAGGGTGTGGGTGGATGTCACCACTGAGGGTTAATTTAGAGATGGTTGCAAATATTAGTTTAGTACAGGTAGTAAGGAACATGTCATATTTTAGGGATAGTTTTTGTTTAAATGTAGTAGGTATTTGGTACTTGAGTGGATGTATTGGGATGTAGTTTTTGGTGGCAGGGGAAATGTAGTTATAGAGTGGGTGTTGGAAGGAAGTTGATGTGAGGGTGCAGTGAAGAAGGTTGGGAGTGACTATTGTGGAGTCCTGGTATGATGTAAAGTGGGCAAAAAGAATGCAAGTAAGAAGTGTAATCACATTAGGTAATAGCATGACTGTGTCAGGTCAGATGTGTGGTAGGAGAAAGGAGGGTGCTGCATGAGGGAGGAGCTCAGAGATTTGTTCTGATGGGTGGAAGGTTGTGGGAGTGGCTATAGGTTAAGATAAATGTAGATGTACTGGGGACGGGTGAGATTTGGGGGCAGGGTGGGGTGAGAACTAAGCTTGTGTATAGCACAGGCGAACAGAGCGGGGCTTAAATCCCCAACAAAGGATTACAAGGTAAGTATTTATCTAGACAGTGCTGTCTTTGCCTTTAAGTTTTAGGTTTTATCATGGAATTCTGGTACGAAAGGGCAGAACAAGTGGAGGAATTGGAATTTAAGGAAAAGGAGATAGAGGAGAACTCAGAGCTGTCCCTATCGACTGCGCACTACCCTATTAGTAATAAAGCTGAAGTTGTGAATCATACACTTCGTTTTTTGTTTTAGGTTAGGAAGTATTACTGGGCAGAAGCTTGTAGAGGCAAAAGTCCGCAGGTCTTGAGTGGATGGGGGCCAAGTAAGCCAAGCAGTTGTAGAAGGAAACTATTAGGGAGAGAATAGGGTACAGAGGTTAGGAGTTATGTTTTTGGATATTTATGGTTATATATTTTTGGTTATTATAGATGTAAGTGAGGCCTGCGATAGCAGGTAAATATGCCCTTTTATCAGCAACATGTAGAAAGACACCTGCCAAGGCATCAATGACAAAGTACATGTACAACTGGGACCCTGGTGCAGAAATACAGCCAGATAAAGCCATGCACATATTGATGGATGTGGAAAATGTTTGTCACATCCTGTATGTGTGCACATATATATCTTCCAAATACGCCTTCTCTAGCAGTGACTCAGTAGCGCATTCTGTTAAATGCCTTGAATGCAGTACATTTTGCCACTCACTGTCCTGGGTTCAAAGCCAGTGTTGTGTTGCATTTTAAGTACATTATTGTGAAGACAGTAATTAATGAATTACTCGTGTAGTCTTTATACACACAAAGCATTCCAAGTGTAATAACAATTTTTCAGTGCTGGAAGGCACATGCTTGAAGGTAGGGACACACTTCACATATCCATATAGCATAAGTATATGTTGACTAGTACTCTGTTACTGACACAGTTGCCTAACATACATTCCATAAACACATGCCATACTTGGAGTGAAAAGGGTACCCCCACCCTGGCTCTGCCTCTATAACAAGGCTGACACAGCTGATACAGGTACACCTAAACTTGTCATCCTCCAAAGTGTTTAACCCCCAAGCTTATGTCTATTACCTGCAGCAGATGCAGCCTGGGCTACACACAGCTCTATGTAAAGGTTTCTGCTACAGACAGACCTACGGACTGTGACAATGTAGTCTTCTCACCCCAGTACTGTCCATCTCAACAGTTAAGAAAGGGGCCCTGGTCTACATGAAACCCTTATCTATTGCACGGTGGTTGCATGTCATTGGCTAATGATAGTGCAATTCAGCTGTTTAGGCTGCAATTAGCATATCAGAGCCATAGATTGGTTTACAGGCAATTAACTGCTAATGAGCAGCATATTAAATCTGCAAGCAGCTGGCTATGGGAAAACAGTGTGTATGAGACATTCTCATACAGAACATGCCTTTGTGAAATGTTACCAGACATACATTTCAACAGAAGAGTATTGCACTCTAGCAGGTATGTAACTGTTTTTTGTGTATGACAAGATTCAGGTGGGAGGGTAGAGGTAAGGGGAATAGTAATTACAGCAGTAAACTGGTTTTAGACCTGTGGTAATGGCATGTCAGTGATACCCTGCTGACTTACAACTACAGGGCATGTACATTACCTCAGGGTAGCATTGTCTTTTGTCAGTGTGGCACAATGGTGTTGTTGGACTGTCCTTATATAGTGGTTGTTATAGCACACTGCTATTTGTCTGACACTGCTTCTATGACATATTATTGTGTGGTTGGGCTTAGGGGACACACCACAGTGGACTAAATTGTTAAGTGCATGATCATACAGCAGAAGCTGTCATGGCACATAGGGAAGTACCTTGGTTGTATCCACACATGTGGTATGTTGTCACACTGTTTGTTATGACATGTGTGAGCAAACAGTGGGTATTGTCAGCCATTTTGTACTTGCTGTATCTGTACATAGTAAATGTCCATTTATATGATCCTGTAATGTGTTTCCCTTTTGTTGTCTTTCAGGACTAATGTACCATAGAAGACATGCCTCTTTCTCAGATGCTGAGAATAAACTGATACTTGAAGGACTAAGACATCTTCACCACATACTCCTATCCAGGGAGAGGCATAAAAGAGAACAGAGTGCTGCATTGTGGGCAGACCTTGTCCAGGAGGTGAATGCCTGTGGTCACCAGGACAGGACATATAAGAAGGTTTGACACTGTGCTACCAACATGGTGAATACTGCATGACAAAGGGCAGGTGATGTAGCCGGGGACCATGCTGTGACCAGTGGAGGCCCTGCAGCAGAACAACCACTCATGGCTATTGATGAATTCCTGGCAAACCTAGGGACACACGACAGCTCCCAAGCAACCATCACACCATACATCATTGAATTGGGTGCCACAATGTCCACAGCAGTCATTCTGTCAGGCTGAACATACCTTTATGTGGGTGTCAGGTCTAAGTGCTTTGGGGGGTTAAGCTCCATTGTACACTCAAATGTAGAATGTCCCCAATACATCAAATAACACAGTTGCTACTGTAAATGTGAGATATATGCAGGTATTACCTTGTTGTTCTGCAATATGTGGTGGTACTGAAATTACCTCACCCTCGACTTTTTACAGGTCCATCAGGTGTTGTCCCAGGCCATGGTCCAGCTTCTGATAAGATGATACTGTATTGTTACAGAACATGTATATGTTTTGAAAGTTAAGGGCCAGAATAATGACATATGTGCAATTAATGTTGATTGTACACAGAGTAGAATGTTGGTGTGTTCCAGTCTGGAACATGTACCTAAGATTCCTAGAGTTGTTAATCACAGCACTGCAGCTGAACAAACAGAAACATTTGTGCAGTTATAGTTAAGAGCGATTATGCCTCCTGGGTTACATGAGGCAATTAATCTAACATGCCTTCTAAAAATAGGCTGATGGCACAGACCTTAGGCATTAAAACGTATATGTCTATATATTTGTTAAGATAGGTGTACTGGGTGTTAAGTGTTGTTTTATCAAGTATAGTGTCATATTCCATAACTAAAAGGTAAATTATACTGGACAAGTTTCACGTGTTTTACCTGATGTGCTTGTTAAAAAAGGCTTGGTAGAATGTGTATTTTGTTGTGAGGAAGGCTGTTGTGCATGACAGCGGAGATGAGAAGATGTGAGACTGGTAATACAGTTGAGGATCCCCATTATTACGAGTCTTTGTGGAGTTTCCATACATAATAGTGCAGGTAGTGATGCACTGCTTTTGTCTTGGTTCCCACAGGTGACCGAGGGGTGGGGAACTCTCCCCCACACAACCTGATTTTGGGGTTTTTTTAGACTCTGATGATGGTGGTGGCCACAGTGGTGCACTGGTGAGGTTGTTGGGGGCTGAATCTGCCCCAGAGTTGACATCCCTCTTCTTCCCCCATTGTCACCACATACAGTCAGTATGCCCACACATACCCAGTCCCCAGAGGTCACAGATATTAGACGATCAGAGGGTGGCGACATTGAACAGGGAAATGTGGCAACTATGACTTCAGTGAGTGCTGACACTGGTTATAGCCGGAGATCTGATGAGGTCCCCCAAAAGCAGATTGACAGGGGTGCTCATAGGACTGCTGTCCATCCACCACCTGTTGCAGGTGTCACATCATGGTTCACTCGGCACATGTTTTGGGCCATCATGGAGGCACAGGTACATTCTGAATTGAACACCAGACATTTGCTTAGGGTTATGGATGCATTGCAGTCTGACATCCATGACTGCCTCCACCGCATTGCGGACAGTCTTAATCAGTTCACTGATGCAATGGACAGATGGTGGGCTGAGACAGTGTTTGTCTTGGACCACAAATTATCTGTGCTGGAATATATGGTTGGAGTACGACACTGGACCCATGGACATAGGTCAGCAACACCCTCTGCTGAGAGTCCACGTGGTCATGCAAAGTTATGCTCCCGTAGTCGCAGCACATCCAGCACTACAGAGGGGAATGTGCTGTCCACACCACAACTTGGCAGGCCATTGGGTCATGGTCCTGGGTGGTCCCATCAGGGACACAGTCCTAGCAGACAGCAGTCACAATCAGGTACTAGCACCATGTCTGAGCTTGGGCAAGGTGGTGCCAATGCAACTTCTGACAGAGCCAGTTCCCGTGTTTGGAGCCAGAGATGGTGAACTTTCAACTCTACCATGTATGGTCCAAAGCTGTCCAACATACAAATGTGTAGGGTTAGCACTGAGCTTGACTGTGTACACGCACATGCTCACACACCACTGTCACATACAGATCACCTACAGACACACATGGCACCTCTCCGTGGTCCATCTAACCCACTCCCATTCCTGACTCACACATGCTGTCAACTGTTTGGGCCAGCCTAGGCCTTCAGGAACTACACACCATACACTCTACATGTGTGATACCTGTGCCACATCTCTATCATCCTTCCCATCACTGCAGGGACAGGAAGCTATGTTCTTGATACACAGGATAACTATATTACTTGACATGTAGTGCAGACTTGTGTTGCCATGTCTCTTGTAGTAGTCAACAACATATACTGTATGCTGACATGTGTCTTGAGTATTTATATATATATATATATATAGCTATATATATATATATATATATATATATATATATATATATATATATATATATATATATATATATATATATGTAACAGTATATATCTATCTGACACTACACAGTGATATAGATAATGTGCATGGAATGGCCTACATGTTTTTATATATAAATAGCATGCACATATACTGTACTTTTATAGGTTCATAGGTTCATAGGTTGGTACTAGGCTATCAGCCCTAGGGCCTATACAAGCCTAGCCATAACAATTCCCTGGCTATTTCTTCCCACATTATTTACTTCCCTGGACCCGTCTAGCAGGGCGACTGACGTGATCCCCGGGGTGAATTTCCTTTCTCCCATCCAATCATCTAGGTTCCTTTTGAAGAGGATCAAAGAGGCAATCTGCTTGACATGTATGGGCAATCTATTCCAGAGTCTGGGGAGTCTCTGGGTCAGGAACCTATTTTATATTGCAAATATCTGTATATTGGAAGAATGCCACTTTAGTAAAGTGGACATATTGTGAATGTCTACAACTTTTACTAAACTATCTTTATGCAAGTATGATATATATATATATGTATATATATATATATATATATATATATATATATATATATATATATATATATATATATATATATATATATATATATATATATATGTACATATATCTATATATATATATATATATATATATATATATATATATATATATATATATATGTGTGTGTATATGTGAAGATAAAAAAACTCCAGTATATTGTAATGCATAGCCCTAGCAGATGGTTTTCCAATACTACTAAAGAAGGAGTGCTAAAGTAGTATTATTTAACAGTTGGTGAATTTCAAAATGCTTTCTCTCCATAACCTGTTATCGCCTCTTCCTCATTTGAGGTATTTAGTAATCTTAGATTTAAAAGATGCTTATCGCTTTTCTATTCATACAGATTTCAGACATTTCTTAAGGTTTTGTTTGCCTGGATCACATGATCATTTGTCTGATTTACCCTTTGGATTATGCGCTGCTTCAGAGGTGTTCACAAAGTGTCTAGCTCTTGTGATAGCCAATTGTGGGCTACAGAGTATCTATATTATCCATATTTAAATGACTTGCTTATCTTTGTAGACTATTTTTTACAGTGTCATGAATTTATCACTTGGGTGAGAGATCACCTACACAGACTAGGATTCCATGAGATCATACAAAAGTATTTCTGACTTCGTTACACAGGATTGTGTTCCTAGGAGTCTGCTAGACACCTCAGAACAACCAGCTTTTCTTCTTAAGGAAAATAGATCTATATTTAAATCTATTATAGGAGATTTCAATTCAGCCCTTGGTCACTATGAGGGAATACCTCAGAATTCTTGGTCTCATGGCATCCATGATTCTCACGATATGTCTCGCAAGACTCCACCTAGGAAAGATACAATGATATTTGAGATCTCTTTGATCAAAGCACTGATATCATTTGTCTTCTTAATTTCCAGTTTTGGGGTTTGTGAAAGGAAAGATTATTAGGTGGAAACATCAAATGTCCCTGAATCCAGGTCTACCCTTCTCTTCTCTTCATTCAAAGCAGTCAGTCACCCCAGACATCTCAAACTTTACTTGGAGAGCAGTTTCTAGCAGGATAAAAATGCAAGGACTCTAGGACAACAAAGGCAGATCAAAGCACACAAACATGAAAGAGATGCTAGGTCTTACCAAGGTTCTCAACTCTCTGAATCAACTGTAGTCCCAGGATATCTTCAGGTGATTATAGACAATACTACAGTAATGTCATACATAAAAAGGGGAACCAGGTCTTGCCCTCTATGCAAACTAGCTATACTAGTTTGCGTTATAGCTTTACAGTACAGTCTCACTCTACTGGCATCTTACATCATCTTGTCAGACAAGCTGAGCAAGACAAAAGGCAAATCCTCACCAATGGAAACTAGATCAGGTAGCCTTTGTGGGGATTCCCTCAGTAGACCTTTTTGCCTTATCTATGAACAATCAGCTGGCAAAATTCTTCTCCAGGGCTACATGCAAGAAGGTCTAGAAGACAGATACCTTTTCTTTTCTTGGGACAGGGCTATTACTGTATGCTTTTCTACCCTTTCTACTGATGTCCATGGTACTTCTGAAGATTCACAAGGAATATACCCAAGTCATTGTGGTGATTACCTGGAACAGGCAACAGTGATTTTCCCCTCTTTTGAAATTGGCCAGGGGCAGGTATCATAGGTTTTCTCACAGACTGGATCTACTCACACAAGAACAGGAGCATCTGATGCATTTAGACCACAAATAACTTCAGGTGACTGCCTGGATGATAGGGTCTTCATACCTTTAGCACTTGTTTATTGAGGATGTGCAGTGGGTACTAATGGAGTCAAGAAAGCCTACTAATAGAAAATCATATACAAACAAATGGAAAAGGTTTTCTATTTGGTACCAACAAAATAACCAGCATCCATTCAGGTGTAGTGTTTCTCTAGTTTTGCAATATTTGTGGGTGATACTTGTTTTACTCCTCTACTAATGTTTATTTGTCAGCCATTTCAGCATATCTACCCAATGAATCCCCTTTTCAATTCATTGTCATATCAAAATGTTTTTGAAAGTGGTGCTACATAAGAGACCTTCAAGAAAACTGATGGCGCCTTCTTGGGATTGTTATTTTGTTTTAGAGAAGCTAACACTTGCTTCACTTGAACCAGCTCATCTGGCACACTTCAGCTTTCTAACATGGGAAACGGTTTTACTGATTGCCCTGAGCTTAGCAAGAAGAGTATCTGAGTTGCAAGCTTTTATGGTGGGTCATCCTTATCTCATTTTCCACACATACAGGGTTTCTTTGAGACCTAATCCTTTTACACCAAAACAGCTATCCAAGATTACTTTAAGCCAAAATTTCAACCTCCCTGTATTTTTTGCTGAACCCATGATGGAAGAAAATGAGGGAGAAAGGATATTTCATACCTTGGATGTCCACAGACAGACAGCTCAAGTACTATCCTGACAGAGCAAAATCTTTCAGAACTTATCAGTTGTTTACTTCTTGTGAAGATAAGAAGGGACAAGCTGTGTCATAGCAGTTTATTTTCAAGCCATTGTCTCAGGCTTTTACATTCTATTATTCTGTCCACAACAAAACTATTCCAGGTAGGGTTAAGGTACACTCTACCAGAGATGTGATGTCATTTATGTTTTTTTTGAAAGGGATGGACTCTAGAAGTATTCCAGAAGCAGAAACTTGGTAATCTGTGCATGCTTTTATAAATCACTACAAGCTAGATTCCTTTTCCAAATTTAGATAATTTCCTTTTCCAAATCTCTACCAGGGTTTGCTTGAACCGTTCTCAAAGGCTCCTGGACCCTTTCTCTTCTTCCTCTCAGATTTTCTAAGCTGTGGTAATCTACCTATATACATTAGGTTACTGCAGCAGTGATCAAAATGGTGAGCATAGTACAGTTGTGTAAGTAAATGTACCATAACAACAGACATTTGAATGATCGCTGCTACAGTAGCCACTCTTTTCCTCAATCTCCCCTTTCTTGGTGTGTTATTTATGCCAGGGTGTGGAAATCTGTTTCTCGTTGCTCCTAGCAATGTCCTCTCAGGACTTTGCCTCCTTCTTTCATTTGGCATGAGAGCTCTGAATGGCTTGGCACACAAGCCTGTGTTTTAGCTAGCTCGGCTTACACTTCCTAATGGTTCAAGTGCATGGAAGGTGCTCTGAAGCATTGAAAGCTTCACTTGACTTCACTGCCCAGGTTTCTGTATCATACAGTAGTTCAAGTCACACCACTGTTTTGGACACTTTACTTTTCTGCTTCTTGACATTTTTTTTTCATACTCAACTCATGACATTCTGTACCAGTTAAATCCCTGTGATTCTAGCTTTGACCTCCTCATTCAGTCTTCCCTTTTCCTCAGCCACCACTCCCAGATACTTGAAAACCTATTCCACTGTGTTCCCTTCTATATCTGTTCTCAGCTTCTTCTGATCATAGGATCATAGGATCATAGAAGTTTACTAGGCTAACTGCTTCAGAGCCTTTACAAACCTAGCCAAGTTCAACCCCTGTTCCCAAGGGTGGTTCAAGCATACACTGAAATCAGCACATATTGCCTCTGCCCAAGAGGGACACAGATGGAACCCCTGGGTTGAATTTCCAGTTACCCATCCAGTCATCCAAATTGTGCTTAAACAGGGCCAACAAGGGGCTTTGTTTAACATGAATAGGAAGCGTATTCCAAAGGCGGAGCAACCTCTGTGAGACAAATCTGTCTCTCTAGCAAGATGTTCTTCATCTCACATTGCTGCAGTCCTTACATATGGGGTAGTCCGCTGTCCTCGGTCGGCCCGAATACCAAAGTATTAGGCAGACGTCGGTCAAGGTGCTTAAAACTGACATCAGGATGTCAGGGTACAAAAGCGCATGACCGACGTCATATCCCCAGTCTTTTTTGCCGCATGGTCCGATGCAGAAGCAGCGTTGCAAGTGCCGTTCGGCGTTCTGAAATTTTTCGAGTTCGGAGTTTCAGACCGAATCCAAGTAGGCTAAGTACCCCGTTGGGGATTATTTTGGTTTTTTCTTGCCTCAGTGTATTACCGGATGTCAGAAAAAGTGAATAATTGTATTTCTTGTGGGAAACATAGGGATTATCATTCTTTGTGCATTCCTTGTTTGGGGCCTGAGCACGACGTAGTCGGGTGTCGCTTTTGTGCTAGGTTCAATAAGCGCACTATTAAGCGAAGGTTAGATTGTGCTAGGCTGGTCTTCGGTAAGCGGTGCAATTATAATATGCCGTCGGATTCTCCGGCGCCCGCTTCCACGAAGAAGCGCAAAGACAAAACAGTTAAACCCAGGCAAGATGAGTCGTCCGTTCCGGACGCCGGTTCTTTAGAGGCTTCAGTGGAACCGGTGGGTCCGACGGAGACTTCTCTGGAGTCTCAGGGGGAGACTTTGATTTTGCAGGATGTGGCCTCTCTTGAGGCAGGTCAGGCTGAAGGGGCTTCTCAGGTTACTGTACTCCCCTCCCTTCCCAGGGTGGTTAGGCCCTCTCCTTCTGTTTCCAAGGCTTCTCCCAGAGGCAGGCCAGGTTTAGCTTCTGTTGGTGTCACTCCTAGTTCAGCAGGGTCTGTGCCTAAGAAGCACATGCTTAAAATGGCAGAAGATTTGATTACTCTGATTAGAGGTTCTTTGCCCTCCTGATAAGAGGCCTAGGGTGGAGCCAGAGTTGGGAAGTTTTGAACAGGCTTCGATGTTTCGAGTCTTCGCTGAAGACTTGCAGGAGTACTCTCCTTATTCTGATTCTGATGCAGAAGATTCCACTCCTTCTGCTTCTCCTCCAGAGGATTTTTCTTTTCAGAGACACTTCATTCTATGAGGGAACATTTTAAGTGGGAAGGTCAGGACTTCTCTGATTCACGGAAAAGGCTTAGGGAATTTTTGCTTTTACCTCAACATAGGCCCTTAGCTATACCCCCTGTTCTGGATGTTGTGCAAAATGTGTTTTCAGAGGCTTCACTTAATCCTGATTCTCTGCCTCCTGCGCCTGTTAAACCGGATAGGTATTACAGGGTGCCTGAGGCTCATAAATATCTTTATAAGAGTCCTAGGGCGGACCCAGAAACTATTAGTCAGGGACCTAAGGGTGTCAGGGCCTCTGTTGTAAAAAATCCGGTACCTCTAGATAAAGAGGCCAGAGCTTTGGATAGATGGGGAAAGAAGGTCTATACTTCTTCTACCTTAGCAATGAGGGCTTTGAATTGCCAGTTTCATATGTTGAAATATCAAAACTTTCTTCTTTCTCAATTGAAATCTAAGGTGGATGCTCAGGCGGAAGGCATTGAGTGTAAAGAATTACAAGATTTGGTGCATGTCTCTGAACAGGTGGGTAAGCATTCTTTACAATGTGGTTTTGATGCTGTGCAGGCCTCGTCTAGGGTGGCTGCCACTGGTTCAGTTCTTCGCAGGCACGCCTGGCTGAAGGATCAGAATTTATCTGACCATGTTAAGACAAGGATTTTGGATGCTCCTTTGCAGTCTGAAGTGTTGTTTGGTCCACCTGTGGAATCAGTCTTGAAGAAAATGGAAGACAAGGCTAAGTCTATGCAGACTGTTAAAGATTTTTTGCAAGTTCAGCCTCCGAAGTTTAGTAGGAATTGGCCTGCTAAGGGGTGGACGTATCCTTCTTATGATTCTCAGTCTAGGGGTAGATCTAGACGTGGTAGGGGCAGAGCTCAGAGTTCCTTCAGACCTAGAACAGGGAGTTCACCTGCACAATCTTCGAGTGAGGGTAGGGGCCAGTCCTTTCGTAAACAGGCCCAATGACCTACTTTTTCAACTGCCAGATCCCTCTTGCCTGGCAGCACCTTTGGGAGGACAGTTGGCACTCTTCAAGGAAAATTGGATTTTAATTACCCAGGACAAATGGGTACTGGATATCATACACCGAGGTTACAAGTTTTATTTCCATACCTTGCCTCCTTTCAAAGGCATGCCAGACGTTCCTCCTCAGCAAAGACTAGAGGCTCACAACCAAATTTCTCTTCTACTTCAAATAGGAGCTATACAACCGGTCCCTCTGCCAGAAGTGGGCCTAGGATTTTATTCTCGCCTGTTTCTAGTACCAAAGAAAGGGAACACGTGGAGACCAATTTTGGACTTATCTATCCTCAACACATATCTGGACATTCCCAAGTTCAAAATGTTGACGTTACAACAGCTTTTACCTCTGCTGGGCAAAGATCACTGGATGGTGACTCTGGATCTCAAGGAGGCTTACCTTCATGTTCCTATCAGGCCCAGTTGCAGGAAGTATCTGCGTTTTCGGGCTGGGACTTTTCATTATCAGTTCTCTGCATTGCCCTTTGGCTTATCTACTGCGCCCAGAGTGTTCACGAAGGTTCTGGCTCCAGTGGTAGCTTTCTTCAGGCTAAGAGGAATACAAATCTATCCTTATTTGGACGATTGCCTGATTCTGGCTCAAGGAAAGGACGAACTTCTTCATCATTTACAGTATGTGATGGCAGTGTTAAGATGCCTAGGGTATTCTGTGAACGAAATAAAGTCCAGTCTAGTACCCTCTCAGGACATGTGCTTTCTGGGTGTGAGACTGAATACAGCATCCCAGATGGCCTTTTTGACCCCGGACAAACAAAAGAATCTTTCTCTTTATTTCCATCAATTGTCTCGTCAGTCCAGGCTGACTGCAAGAAAAGTCCTTCAAGCCTTGGGGTTCATGGCATCTTGTATTCTGGTACTTCCCAATGCCAAACTGCATATGAGGAAGCTACAATGGTATCTCAAAAATGTATGGACGCAACACTGCCAAGATATGGACACTGTCATTCAGATAATACCTTGCATTCAAAAGGAATTTTTGTGGTGGGCTCAGGAATGTCACCTAAACAAGGGACTCTCTGTGACCCGACCAGAGGCGAGTCAGATTCTAATGACAGATGCCTCAGACAAAGCTTGGGGAGCTCATCTAAATGGAAAATGGGTACAAGACACATGGCCTGCCAAACTTCAACATTTACATATCAACTTGAAGGAGATGTTAGCAGTCCAATTTGCATTGATAGCTTTCAAGGATTTACTTCTTCCAGGGCAGGTGTTGATTCAAACAGACAACACAACTGTCATGTGGTACATCAACAAGCAAGGGGGGACACATTCATACCCTCTATGCAGACAAGCAATGATTTTATGGGAGACTGCTCTCAGTTTACAGCTAAATCTTCAGGCAAGGTTTCTGCCAGGAGCACAGAACTCCTTAGCAGATGTGTTGAGCAGACAAATTATGGATCCCCACGAGTGGAAATTGGATCCTCATGTATTTCAAAAGTTGACAGTGTTATGGGGAACTCCAGACATAGATCTGTTCGCTTCTCCACAGAATTACCAGTTGCCAAAGTTTTGCACAAAAAGGTTTCATCCCACAGCTTGGAAAATGGATGCTCTCTCATTCAGTTGGAGCAATCTTCACGTGTATGCCTTTCCACCACTGCCTCTCCTCCCAAAGGTACTTCTGAAGGTCAGACAGGACAAGCCAACTATGATTTTAATAGCTCCGGATTGGCCTCGACAGCACTGGTACCCATTACTGAGAAGTCTGGTATGGGAGCCTCCATGGCCTTTGCCTTCGATTCCACACCTGCTGTCTCAGGAGAACAGTCATTTACTCAATGTCAAACTTCACTCTCTGCATCTAACAGCCTGGCATATTCGGTTTTAAACCCTGGAGGGTTTCAGCTTCCACAACAAGTTTTGAATATTATTTTGGAGGCCAGACGGCCTAGTACAAGGAAAGTTTATGCAGATAAATGGAGGAGATTTTTAGTTTGGAGTACAGCAAAGGACTTTGATGTTTCTAAACCTAATTTGTGTTGCTCTTCAATACCTTACTGAGTTATTGGACAAAGGTTTGTCCTTCTCCTCTATAAAGGTTCATGCTGCAGCAATTTCTGCTCACTATGACTGTGACCCACCATTATTTTCTCATCCTTTGTTTAAGCAATTCCTTAGAGGGGCAAAGAATATAAGACCCCCACGTAGAGCTCCTACTCCTGCCTGGGATCTCAATTTTGTGTTGGAGAAACTCACTCTACAACCTTTTGAGCCTGCAGCTACTGCCGAGTTGAAATATTTATCATGGAAGACTGCTTTTTTGTTGGCCATTACCTCTGCGAGAAGGGTTTCTGAATTACAAGCCCTTATGGCGGTTGAGCCTTTCTTAATTTTCCACAAGGATAGGGTGTCTTTGCGTACTAACCCTTCCTTTATGCCTAAAGTGGTTTCTAGTGTGGCTTTAAACCAAACTATTCATTTGCCTACTTTTTATGCAAATCCCCAAAATAAAGGGGAGAAGATTTTGCACACTTTGGATATACACAGACAGTTGCGATATTATTTGAGCAGAACTAAAGGGTTCAGGCAGTCTCAGAAGTTGTTTGTTTCTTTTGCTTTGGGTTATCAGGGCAAACCTGTTTCAAAACAAACTATTTCTAAGTGGATTGGTTTTTGTATTGCTTTCTGTTATTCCCATCATGGTAAGGAGATTCCAGCTGGGATTAGGCCTCACTCCACTAGGGCTACTGCCACTTCTACAGCTTTTTTAAGGGGGGTGGCTACTAAAGATATTTTGGAGGCAGCTACTTGGAGTTCAGTGCATACTTTCTCTAAGCATTACCACCTTCCACTTTACTCTAAATCTAGGGCTGGTTTTGCCACTGCAATTTTACAGGGCATTTTGGCAGCTCCTAATGCTTTATAGTTTTGCCATCCTCCCTTACCTCTGCTTTGGGATTCTACCCATATGTAAGGACTGCAGCAATGTGAGATGAAGAACATAGTACAGTTTTGTACCTACCATAAATGTAGATGTTCGAAGATCCACATTGCTGCAGTCCAATTTACCCTCCCTCCTTCCCCTCTGTAGTTAGAGGTGGTTGTGTGGTTTGGGTTGTAAATATTGTAAATATGGTTAGTGCAGGGGGGGGGGTTGGTTGTTCTTTGCTGTTTTTTGGCTTTGGCCTTTATTTTTAGGGCCTTCTGACATCTGGGGCAAGAAAAGACTGGGGATATGACGTCGGTCATGCGCTTTTGTACCCTGACGTCCTGATGTCAGTTTTAAGCGTCTTGACCGACGTCAGCCTAATACTTTGGTATTCGGGCCGACCGAGGACAGCGGACTACCCCATATGTAAGGACTGCAGCAATGTGGATCTTCGAACATCTACATTTATGGTAGGTACAAAACTGTACTTTCTGTTGATGTCACATACCAGGTTAAGGTCCTTTGAGCAAGTGTCCCATGTGCCATTTGACATGCAAATGTGCAGCATTTCCATCAAAGCAGGGTCACCGATTGCCCTATATGCAAGGCACAGGTCACCTCTGAGCAGACTGTATGACACAGAGGAAAGTGACAATGATTTCAGTCTGTCCACATAAGACAGATCTTGTAGACACTGAATTTTCTTCATAAGGAACCTTTGTGGTCTCTCCAATTGCTGCAGGTATTTGGAAAGGAGCATACCAAAGAGAGCATTGTATTCTATTATTGGCCTGATAAGGGAAGGATACAGGAGGGTTATAACCTAATTTTTTCTGGAGAAAATGCCCTTACTTATGAGATGAGCAATATAAAAGTCTCTTCTTACCACTGTGGAGACATGGTTGTCGAAGTTAAGGTTGCTGTCAACCTGTATCACCAGATATCTCATTACTGACTGTATGCTGAGGGTATTGCTATTGATGTGGTAGACTGCAGGAACATCACCCTTACCAAAGGAAGTGATAATGCATTTTTTGCATTGTTTAAGACCATGACTTTGGCACCAGTCATTAGTCTGTGTAACACCTTCTTGCAAGATGTTGACATTGCTAGGGGTTTCAGTGATTGCTCCCTGTTTACAGTCATCTGCAAACTTTGTCAGCCACAGTCCTTTAGTTTTAGCCTGCACTTCGGATAAGTAGATTCTGAACAGTAGGCATCCTAGAACCAATCCCTGTGGAACACCACTGGTTAGAAGTCTGCTGTAGGAGGTGGAGTCCTCATTTTGACCGTAGGAGTTCTATCAGTGAGACAATTTGCAGCCAGCCTGACAATATATGATGATACGCAGATAGGTCAGTTTATCAATGATGCCTGAGTGGGGGATTGTGACAAATGCCTTGGCTAAGTCTCAGTAGACTGTAGGAACAGATCTGCCCTCATTTAGGAAGTTGTGACTGTCTCAAAGAAGTCCAGCAAGTTTAGCAGGCATGAAATCCCATTGACAAAGCTAAACTGAGTGGGGTCACGCATTTGGAAATTTCCTCTTTGTTAATAATGTCCGTGATGATTCATTCCATGGCCTTGCAGATAAGGCTTTTCAGGCTAATGGGTCTACAATTCCCAGGGTCTGTGGATGCACCCCCTTTCTGCAAAGGGATGATGGTTGCTCTTTTCCATTCTACTGGAATGAGGGTAGTGCTTAGGCTGTGACTGAAAAGCATGCTGAATGGTGATGCTAATTCCTATTTTAACCTATGTAGAACACAGCCTGGGATGTTGTCTGGTCCAATAGAGGCTGTGTTTTTGGCCTTGGAGAGGAGACATAAGACCTGCTCTTCAGACATACTAGGCAGTGGGCAGGTGTTTGGGATGCTTTGTGTTATATGTGGTGGTGAGAGGGGAGTGAAGTTTTCACTGAACCTGTCAGTCAGCAGGTTTGCTATAGTCACATGTTCTATATATGCAGTACCATTAACTACAAGTTCAGCACAAATCTGGGCCATACCTTTGAGGTTACAGATGTAATGAAAGAACACCTTGTGGTTATCCTTAGTTAGGGAAGCTAATTTGGATTCATAGCTAGCTTTGAAGGCCTTCACTAGGAGTTTTATTTACTAGTTTAAGTTGAGGAAGGAGTGTTTCCTATTTTGAGACAGTTCCTTCTTGCTCTTACACAGCAATTTCTTTCTCCTATTGTATAGCTAGTTAATGGCAGCTGTCCACCAGTCAGGTTTGTTTTTCCTTGAAGATCTTACTTTGTTTCTATCAGGTACAGCAGAGTCAATACAATTTTACAGGTGCTTGTATAAAGAATTGGTGTATATCTCAGCATAGGTGTTTGTGCATCAGTGGAGAGAGGGGCTATGAAGCTATTTAATTGACCTTGGAGAAGTGTTTTAGTCTAGTTGTTGCTAATAGGGGGATCTTGTGTTATAGTTACTTCTAGCAAGACTGACTTGTGGTCAGATCTCACCAGGGATGGACATGCACTGGGGGTTGTGCAGTGGTCTCCCGTGTCAGAAAGTGCCATGCCCAGGATGTTTGAGCCACTTGTGGGTGTGTCAACTAGCTAGCCTAGGGCATTGGAGTTAATGAAGTCCAGGACCTCTAGATCCCATGCAATTTGGCTTTGTGGAAGGTAGAGCATGCCTGCTCAACCTGGTTGACTTCTTTGAGTCAGTCACTAGAGCTGTGGATGAGGGCAAGGCAGTTCATATAGCCTACCTTGATCTGGTCAAGGACTTTGATACTATTCCCCACTCAGGAATTATTGATAAACTCATCAAACTGGGCATCAACCCCTATATCACTAGGTGGGTTGAAAATTGGCTCACAGGTAGAACCCACAGTGTGAAAGTAGCAGACAAGAAGTCAGTCTGCCAAGCAGTCATGAGTGGAGTACCACAGGGATCAGTCCTGGGTCCTCTCCTGTTTGGCATCTATTTCTCAGAAGTCCAGGCCAACATGGTGGGACTCACGCTGACCAAGTTCACAGATCATTGCAAGCTGGGAGTCATTATTAACTCCACAAGTGATGTTGACATCCTTCAGAAAAGCCTCACTTAGACCAATGACTGTTGTCGAAACCATGGCCTTAAGCTTAATACCAAAAATGTGTCGTCATCCCCTTTGTGAAAAACTCAGTTCCCACTAATTACCACATTGATGGGAGCCCACTGAACACTGAAGGCGTTATAAGAGATCTGAGAACACAGGTTGACAGCAACCTCTCCTTCGACCACCACATTGCCACTGTGGTCAGAAAGTCCTTTTATGTGGCACATCTCATTACCAAGGGTTTTGCATCCAGAAAGAAAGAGGTCATCATCTCTCTCTACTCTTCCCTCATTTGGCCAGTCATTGAGTATAATGCCCCATTTGGCATGTACCTCACTAGACACATGCAACAGCTGGAAAAAAACACAAAAGTACCTCATGAAGAGGATCCTAGGCCTTAAACACATGTCCTACATGGACAGACTTAAAAAAAAACTCCAGATATTCTCTGTCTCATATTGTCTACTAAGAGGTGATCTCTGCTTGACATTCAAAGCCATGTCTGACCCAGCTTTGTTAGAAAGAAATCCCAATCCCTCTGCATCACATGCTCTAGAGACCTCAACCTCATTACCATAATCAACAGAATATGCTGGAGGGACAGGTTCATAACCCAGAGATTGACCATGCTCTGGAATTGACGTTCCATACATGTTGAGCAGAGCATCTCACTGGCCTCTTCAAGAGAAATCTTGATGAGTGGATGGGGAATAGAAAGTTCACCACAGGGATCACTCCAGTGGCTCTACTTGATAGAGGCACTGGGAACTAATGTCAGGTAGCCCAATGCCAGGGCACTTCTATGGGCTAGGCTTGTAAATGCTCCAGGGCCATTAGCCTAGTGCACACCTATGAACCTATGAAGTGAGTTATAATTTACCCAGTCTATGGACAGGCAATTAAAGTCACCCAAAACAAGGGTGTTCGGATGCATCTTAATTGTCTCAAGTAGATGTAAGTAGACTGAGTGGATGTCCTGATTCATCGAGGGAGTCCTATTGCTGGCAATGATCTGAAGAGGGGTCTTACCTTCAGTCAATTGCACCTGAAGTAATTCAAGGGACTTGTGCTGTTTAACCAATCAATAGGTGTATTTTCTTTAATGAATATTAATACACCATCTCCTTTAATTCTCATGCTTTCAGTTTGTGGTCTGAAAGTTTGGAAGGAAATGTAGCCTGGTATAGCTGTGGTGCTCTCCGCAGCCTTAAACCAGGTCTCAGTGACTGGACAAATGTCAGCATCTTCCACTGACAGTGAGTGCAGTTTCTGGTTTAGACTCCTAGCACTTAGCAGCATAACCTCAAGTTTGTTTTTAGAGGGTAATTTTACATCAGGAAGTTTGTTCTTGTGACATTGCCTAAAAAGGCACTATGAGATGTCAAGAGCCTTAGTCAGTAACCAAAATTACAGGTGTGACAGATGAAGACCATCTCTAAAAATCATCGAGTTCTGTTGACCATGTCATGCCAGGCTGACAGATACTGGATCCCCTTTGAATGACACCAGAAGCTAAGCCAATTGTTGAAGTTAATAATTTTTGTTTGTATTGAGGTATCATTCTAGGTGAAGGTAAAATGCTGCTTAATGCTAGGGACATTCCTGCCTGAGACACATAATCAAGAGCTCAGTCATGTTTCTCTTCATATAGTCTAGTGAGGTACATCTGAAGTCATTCACACCAACATGGATTATGGCAGTCATTACAGTGCCTGTTGTTGAGAGACATGAGTACATGTGTGATGTGGTAGATCCTGGCACCAGATAGCTGACTGTGACCCTTTCCTTATCCAATCTAGTGAGAGGAACATCTGTGTGTATTACAATCGAGTTGCCTATGACTAAGATGTTTGTTTTGTGTTATGCCATAGGGTTTTGATTGGTGAGACACTGGTGTGTGTGATATATTATGTGTACTATGTTCTGCAGAGGATGTATTATGTGAAGCATGCTTGTGTTTGTGTTTGTGAGGTATCTGATGTTTAGGTAAGCTTCTTGTAAGGACATCTACATAGGTAGGTGTTTGTGTTGTTGGTTTGGTAGGTGCTAGAGATGGGGTGTGCATGATGACAACCTGCTTAGTATCAGATGGACTGACTGGTGAGTGAGAGAGCCTGGATTCTATGTTCTTGATATAGATTAATCTCTTACATAATGCATTTGTGTGGACTAGAAGAACTGAGTTGTCAGTGTACATGAGGCAATTGCTACATTGCCTCAGTATGCCCATGTTGACCAGGCTGGCTGGAGAAACTGTGGGAAATTATCCATAATGCTAGGTAACATGATGTGGTCAGAAAGTAGGTAGAGAACAGGAAGGAACAGGTAAAGTAGAGGACAAGAGAAGTTAAAAAAATATGAAGGGCTAGTGGGTAGGATCTGTGCTGGTACTTCAGGAGCTTCTCTGAATGTATCACCTGTCAGTGAGGGACAATCAAGAGAACTCACCAATGGAGCACCAGCAGAGTAATAAGGGAAAATTTACAGGCAAACGTGATTGCGTCTATAACCACTAACTGTGCCTGGTGCACAAACATGGTGCTATGTGGCAAACAAGCACAAACTGATATAAACAGATTAACTAATAAAAAAAAATCTCAAAACTGTTCCAGCAACCTTCAATCAGAAAAGTTCTAACTGCACAGTCCTGCCACTAGGGTGCAGGGGAACCCTTTCCAATAAAAGATGGCCTAGTTTAGTGCTCAAGTTATACAAACAGAGGTAGATTCAGCAGGTCTGAATCTGGTCTATGCTACAACAAACAAAGTGCACCAGTTTCAGAAAAAAAAGCAGTTCAGATAAGCAGACACAGTAAACCTTCAAGCAGCAATTCCCAGATCAGAAGGGAAAAAGGTAGCCTCTCCTCCCAAAAGATTGTAGACCACAAACCTTCTTAATGTAAAATAACTCATCTGAAGCCCAAGTGCTTAAACCAGAGCTTAGAGACTATCAGAATAATGGACACACTAAGCCTTCAACCAGCAATTTGCAACTTAGAATGATATAAGCTACCTCTCCTGCCACAAGAGTGTAGACCACAAACCTGCCTAATGTAAAATAACTGGCCTGAAGCCAAAGTGTTTAAACCAAAAGGCTTAGAATAACAGTTAAAATTTAATCAAGTTACTAACAAGCAGTAATAAATACAGCAGAAAAATGCAATTGAACACTTTTAAGAACAAGCAGCAAAGCAAAATAAAGTAATAAAGTAGGAAGAAATAAATATACAGTAAAAGCAGCTGAAAAAAGTGCAATTTATTTTATTTTTTAGATAAAGTGGGAATGGAGGAAACAGAAGCTAATTAAGGGTTGAGAAACTAAAGAAGTGGGTTTTCCCAAATGATCTTTCTGTACTCAAGTAGAATGAACTGATGAGATAGGATTGGGAGGAATGTTCAAAATCAGATTCATCGTAGGAGCGGGCAACTCAAAAGTCATCACATTTAAGAGCAGATCAACAATTGGGCAAGTAAGAATGCAATCTAAAATGCAGCCAGAGATCAGCAATATTCTGGCATAGTACAGCAAGCAGATCACCAAACAAACACTTCAGCTAAACAGAGATGTTTCTAACTGAAAGAACAATGCTGTTTCTCAGCTCTTCCTACTAATTAACTGATGTTATTCACTGTTTTCAAAGGAATTCTTTGCTAACTTTTTTTAACTGATCCTAGCCAAGACCTCTTAAAACTCCAACAGAACAGAAAACCTAAAACAAAACAAATAAAATACAACAATAAGATAGAAAATAGAAGTGATCAAACCTTAAACAAAAAGCTTCAATTCAAAATAAAATGCAGCCAGAGATCAGCAATATTCAGGCACTGTACAGCAGGTAGGCCACCAAACAAATGCTTCAGCTACCATTCGCTACTATTACAACTTTCTTATCTGTACTCTGTTTCATTCCATGCACCTTCAGCTTTGAATTCAATTCCCCTATCATTTGTATGTTCTTGCTCTGAGTCTGCTTGTAATGCCTCATCAGCTGCATACAGCAACAATGCTGATCTGTCCCCTCCTACCACTTTGATAATGTAGTTCATCACCAGTATCAACCACAGTGGGCACAGAGCTGAAGCCCAATGCACACTCACGACCACTGAACCCTCTGTAAGTTCAAACACTGTTTGTCCTTGTGTCATTGGGGTTTTGCACATAGCCTGTACTAATTCTACTAGTGTTTTTGAGACTTCAAACCATTGCAGGACTGACAAAATCAGCTTTCTTCAGACCTTGTCATATGTTATCTCCAAGTTTGGGAATGCACAGCTGGACTCTTTCCTCATCTGTAACTTCTTCTCAGTTATCTCTCTGACTGCCACCATCAGGTCAGTTGTGCTGCATCCTGACTGAACCAGAATTGCTCATCTCCCATTTTACTGTCCACTACTTTGTGTACTTATTTATCAATGACTATCTCCAGAACTTTCATGTTGTGTAACAGGAACTTGAGATCTCTATACTGCCAACAGCTGTGAATGTCCCTTTTTCTTGTAGACTGGCACTAGTATGCCTTATTATCCAGTCATCTAGGATATGCATTTTTCTCCATACTGCTATGGGTACCCTCAGGAGCCCTTTCTCCCTGACTCAACAGCATTTTGAGCATATCTGTTGTGACCTCATCTGAGCATGCTGATTTCACTAACTTCATTGTGTTTAGTGTTGTAGTTCTTCTAGTGTGGGGTCCACTTTTATTTTTCCATTGTGGGCTGTGTCTATGGCTGTACAGCCTCTGTGGGGGTTTCTTCATTCATAAGTTGATGAAAGCATTCCTTCCATCTACCACTGATGTGCTGTTGGCTGGTGAGCAGGTTGTTGCTGGCATCCCTTATGATGGGTATCTGATGACTATCTTCTTTATATTTCTAACTTTGCATTGCAACTTGATAAAGTTTCTTGTCTGTCTACTGAGTCACTTTCCAAGAGCTGACAGAGTCCCTCTGATGGCTTCTTCTTTGCTATTGCAAATGCTCTCTTAGCTTTTTCTGTTAGCCAACTTTTTCTTGCATTCCTTATTTCTTTTGATGACTTGCTGGACTTCTGAATTCCACCCCCAGCTTTCCTTATAAACCTTATTTCCATACCTGGCTTGGCCACATATCTGTTCTGTATTCCTCAAGCATGCTGTTTTAAGGCATTGCCATTCTTCTTCAATACACCTATTTCCTTTTCTTCCTGAAGTCCTAAAGCCCCGAGTATTTCCTTGAACTCTTGTGCTTTCTCTCCAGTCAGCTTCCAAGTCTTCATCTTAGTCTCTGTTGACCACAGAGCCTTCTCTAACCAGTACGTACAACTGATTATAGCAACCAGTGGCATATGCTGTATGCCAATTGTTTCACTGGGGATGAATTTAAAATTGCTGATTTTAACCCAGTGCCACTTTTATTACGAGGAAGTCTACCTGAGTTTCATGCCAGCTAAACTTGTATGTGATCTTCTGACTGTCTGTCTTGTTGAACTATGTGTTGGCCACCATCAAGCCATTTAACAGACAGAAGTCTAGAATGGACTCCTGCTTTATTCCTGTTGACCTGCACATGTGAACCCAGGCAGTCCTTATATCCTGTCCTGTCTATCCCAATATGTGCATTTAGGCCCCCAATATTGACACCGACTCATGTTGTCCTGCTTTATCAAGTAGGTTCTGCAACTGCTGTCTAAATGCACTCTTTTCTTCACTGTCACAACCCTGTTGAGTGGCACAGGCTGAGATTATGAAAACTAAACATCCTTACACTAGATTCTGGTTGTCAAGAGTCTGTCACTAATTCTGACAACATCCCTCACTGCCTCCTAAAACCACACCATTTCTAGTCTGTCCTCCTCCTGAGTAGTAGACTCTGGATCCCATGCCAAGTGTTTTTGCTGCATTGCCCTTACATTTTCTCTCCTGGATACAGATGATGCCCAGCATTCTTCTTATCATCATGTCATCCACTTCAGTTAATCAATGTTGAGTGTACAAATCCTTAGTGGATGTTTGACAGGTTGATTGGTTTTATATCCAGCTTTCACTCAGCAAAGCTATCTCATTTAACCAAAGTTGGGCAACTGGTCACCATCCCACTAGTAACTTATTGATTCAAGGCTACTGGACTTTATGGTGGTGACTGCCAATAAGGCACATAGTCCCCTACCAGCATGAGTCCCTGTCATAGAGTGAAGTAGACTAGGTCTTTCTCCTACTTATCACCGTCAAATACTCATGCCCATTCTTTATGACATCAGTCAATACAATCAAATAACCTAGAACCATTTTACAATGTTGCGTAACTAGCCCTGACATGGCACAAAGTCTGTGATCCATGTGATACATGTTCTCCCATCTAGATACTGTGCACAGCAGTTAATGCCCAAAGTGGTTGGTCTATACAACTGTTGTCCCAACAGGCACAATCTAGAGTCTAGGATGCTGCCCACAACTACATTCCTCAGTGAGTTTGAGGTGGAAATACTTTATTTTTATTTATTTATTTTGTTTGTTTTTTTTTTTCAAAATGGGAGTAACCTCACAGAGATGGAGACAGAACTCTGAAACTCCATACAAGCATTGGCTGGCAGTCATGATCAAACCTTGTACCTTGTATATGGTAAGGGAATATTTTAACCATTATGCTGACTGGGTCCCCTATATCTATATGTATAATATAATTTGGTTCTCTAAACAGATGGACAACACATTGACAAAATAGCATATCGGACAGTTCTTGGGATTGGGGAATTTGCCCTTTCAAACAAAAATAAAGGGCTAGCACCAATGGAGTTTGCCAAAAAATATAAATTTTATATAAATATAAAATTAAATTCAACTAGGGAGTATAATTACTCCCAAGTCAGCACAAAAATGCCATATAATAAATAAGCAAACCGGTTTTGGCTATACAAGCCTTCTTCAGTGCATGAATTGAACTATCAAAGACAAAAAACACATCAGAACATTGAATTAAATAGCACTTGCCAATTGCATAATTAATGAGTGATGGATTCCGGTTGGAAAAATGTTAAAGAGATATGCAGCAACTTCATGATAAACAAAGGATTCATATTACAAAAAAATTAAAGATGTTCATTCAAACCAGGGCTAAAAAGACCACCCAATTAGCTACCCATTTTCTTTCTTTGGTGCACACACACACACACACACATACACACACACGCACACACACACGCACACACATGCACACACACACACACACACACACACACACACACACACACACACACACACACACACACACACATGCTCACACACATACACACAAATATATGTACCCATTTGCCCCCCTGCACCACATTAATAATTTGAGGTAACTCTAACCCTAACTTTACATCTTACCTTAAAAAAACTTCCCTTGACATTACCACTACACAAATACACACTAATAATGCCACATCTATCCCCTTATCTAAGAATGCCCCTATCCCTAAAATTTACAGACTCCTACTCAAACAAAACACTCTCATCCCCTCCAAAGCCCACTTGTCTCTGTCTATGAAGCATATTGTCAACATTTTGACCAATTGGCTATCTGTACCCTTGGCATTATATACTACCTCTACCATTTGTTGACCAAATGTGCAGTTGACGAATTTTAGGAGAACTATATATATATATATATATATATATATATATATATATATATATATATATATATATATATATATATATATGGATCACCTTTATATCCCCGAAATCGCATTTCGCCGACACACTAATCACCGGCACCAAAAGACCGACAACGCAAAACACTGAAAACCATTACACCAACACACTACATGTAAACAACACAGTACACTACATAACATATCCACTATCCCTAACCCAAACCCTAACCCTAAGGTCCGACACTACCGCACACTTACCCTACCTGCACCCTAACCCTAACTCACTTACCCACCCCTAACCCCAAGGTCCGACACTACCGCACACTCACCCTACCTGCACCCTAACCCTAACTCACTTACCCACCCCTAACCCCAAGGTCCGATACTACCGCACACTCACCCTACCTGCACCCTAACCCTAACTCACTTAACCCACCCCTAAACCCACAGTCCCTCACTATCGCACACACACCCTACCTGCACCCTAACCCTAACTCACTTAACCCACCCCTAAACCCACAGTCCCTCACTATCGCGCACTTACCTGTCCACTCCCTAACACTAAATCCCTCACTCTATCGCACACTTACCGAGTCTGTCGGGTTCTTACCTTGTCGGTCATCTGCGTTGTCGGTCTTTTCGTCCTGTCGGATTCCGTGTCGGCGAAACGCGTTGTCGGGCATCTGAAGGTGACCCATATATATATATATATATATATATATATATATGCATACATGTGTGTTTTTGTGTGTGTTTATTTTTTTTTTTACTGGAATCCATACAGGTACATCATTACACATGTAGACTTGTCCATGTAATGCTATATATATATATATGACAATTTCTTGTGTATACATAGCTATTGTAATCTGCACAAGACTGTATGACAACTGCTGATGGCAACGTCCTTCACAGTTGACAGATCTGATATGTAGAGTAGTAAGTATGGCACAACAGGTTGTTTTCTCAGATTTAGTTCAGGCTAGTTGATGAGGTGATGGTTCACATTCTACCATCTGTAAGAGTATAATAACATGTGGCATGTGATACTGAGGTGAAGTACTACTTTGTATGCAGTTATAGCCATAGTATTCAGTGTAGTTATAGTACATATGAATGTTGGCTCCATTAAATATAACATGATTCTTTGCCTGCAGGTAATAGGGGTCTACTTTAATTAAACGAAAGTGGAATCCATCAAATACGAATCCGTCGACACGTAAACAGTGAAACGCGAAAACATCAAACGCACTAAATAGCGAAATCGGAAATGTTGAATTGTCGTAGTTGGCCCATCTGCGGTATAGCTCTGTAATGTAAGTGTGCGATAGTTACGGACTTTAGGGTTAGGGTGCGGGTTAAGGTAAGTGCATAGATAGGTAATATATGTAAGGTTTAGTGTAGGGTTTTGTTAAGTGTATGTGTGTGGAATATTTACTTTGTGTGGGTATAGTTCTGTAGGGCAAGTGAGCAGTAGTTACGGACCTTAGGTTTAGGGAGGGGTTAAGGGTAGTGCATAGATAGTTGTGTATGTGGGGTTTAGTGTAGGGTTACAAGTGGGGTTTTGGTGCTTTAATTTAGGGTTAGTAGTAGGGTTTTGGTTAGTGTATGTATGTGTTTTTGTTGTTGTGTTTGCGTAGGTAGGATGTTACGGGTGGTGGGGTTGGCCGACTATTGCAGTTTTGATGTTTACATTTCGTGGTTTTGCGTGTTCAACATTATCGCGTTTCACTGTTTATGTGTTGACGGATTTGTATTTGATGGATTCCGCTTTTGTGTAATTAAAGTAGACCTGGTAAAAGAACAGGCAATAGTATGCCATTAGTTGGCATTGTAGAAATTTGAATGTATATTCACCTGAAATAAGATGCATGTGCTATAGGGGTGAGGTACTGATAAAATATATGCATGTCTCTGAATAAATGTTATACACAAGTTTGTTTAGACTGTTTTTATAATGTTTCAATAGCATGTATTTGCTATTGCTGAAGGCACTTTCTTTATTATGTGTTATCGATTTCTATTATTCCAAAGACATACCTTTGGAGTGTTTCTCCCTGGGCCTCCACTGAAAATGGGCTCTGTCCTAGTCAGACTTTCCTGGTAAACAAATGTTAAATAAATAAATAAAGAAATTGTGTCTTCTAATAACACCTAAAGAATACGTGAGAAACAGAGTGATGATGATCATTTAGATGCATCACCTGGAGGAGCAGAAATAGAAGTGAGCAGGGAGAACATCATCTTTTCAGATGTTATAAAAACTGAAAGTACATCAACATTGTCGCAACATTTGCCAGTCCTGTGAATTATGTGTACCATTTCCATATTATATGCAAATACATAAGTATGTCCTCCCATCAATGCAATGATAATACTTAACTACATAACTTTCTGTATAGTCAACCATAATCCTACATAGCATACACCATGTAGTGCAACTGATCTTTCTATTGTTTATATTAACTTTTTGTGTGCACAACCTAAATAATAATCATGTCATTTTTTACTCCATACAGCATTGTAAAGGTGATGTGTTTGCTTTCATATTTTTTTTTTTTTGTGGTTTGTGTGTGATCCTTGATGCTAAGTACTTTAATAGCTTTTCAGGGCTGACAAAGTTTTTGGTTATAATATCAACATCTGTATAGTATATGTTTTTCCTGTTGTTGTAGAGTTTGTGTCCTATGCAGTGGTTTACTCTGTATACCTGTTCCAACACAGCAAAGGGTTTTGCTGTCAAATTTTAATATGTCACTGGAAGTAGAATTCCTAGTGCTTTGCCACAGATTGTGGTTGGACATAGTCTATTCTAGGGGAATGTTCTGTGCCTTGTGTAGTCTTATAGGGATTTTAATGCAATGTGGGAGGGTGGGTTTACCCTTACAACAGTTAATTCACTTATAGCTTTTTGTGTATTGCCCTACATAATATACAGTAAATGTATATATATTTTTAAGGGATGTGTTTACTAACATTGTTTTTTCTCTAAAGCCTTGCACATGCTAACAGAAGATGTGTATATATTGTTACTATATGTACATTTGCACACACATGATACATCACATGTATTCATGTAAACTCTGACTTGAACATAAAAGTGCTGTTGCTTTGTGTCACAGGCCTACTTCATTTATCAGTTCAAGGAGTTACATAGTACTGCTCCATACATTTATTTATGATTCAGATAAGTTGTTATATATTGCGGTGTACCACATTTGTAGCTGCATTCACATTTGTCTGTTGTTTGATAGCACCTGTCATACTGTGATTGCACTGTAATAGTTGCAGGGCATACCAGTACGCACCTGACTGTGTGATGTGCAAATTAGTATTCAGTTGGGATATGTCCTGCATATGTGGGTTCTTGGCTCTTATTATCAATGTGTGCAGCAACATCTGTGCTACTGTTAACATCCTGTTTGTTGCATTACCAGACTTCAGTACCTCACCTCCATTTTGAATGAGCTCTGAATACATCTTGATGACCTTAAGGAGTATATGTCATCTACCCATGTGACTATATAACATGCAGCTTAACATATATGGGAACATATGTGTTCTGCATACAGATATTGGCACACTATCTGTGCATAATGTATATCAATTTTATGCCTTTTGTGCCAGAATATCAGCTCTACATCACTACCCTGGTGTCCATAAATTTTAAACATATTTGTTGTATGGGAGTCATAGTAGTTTGTTTGTGAGATTGCACTTCATAGCATGATTAGAATGTCATAGTAATCGGTAAGGATTCATACAGCATATCCTTCATGACACCAATAGATGTCTAACTCATTTGTAAATCGAGTGTATTACATGTTCACAGTCAATAAGTAGCAGGTTTTGCTGAGCCTGGGCATTGTTCTTCCACTTGTGTTTATCTCCTTAGACATTTCTGTATGACTTTCCTGGTAACTGGGATGAAAGCATATGATTAGCGGCACTGAGGGTACTTTTGCATGACACTGTTGTACTGCAAATTGCTGTGATAGTTTCATGCCATGTAATCCTGAATTAGCCATTATTTGTATTCCCTGCATCTTAAAGAGGCCACATGGCAAGACTGCCCCCCCCCCCCCATGTTTGGATGGAATGTGCTAGACTCCTGTAGAAAGAGTCCCAATCTGAGAAAGAAGAAGCAGCCCTATCTAATGAGCAGCCTAGACCATCATGTGCTGTCATTCCAGAGGACGAGTGTTGTTGTACTGTGTCATCAGATGACAACATGAGTGACCAGTAGAGGGAAGTTGTGATAGATGTGTTTCATATCCAGGTGTGGAACATGATAAGGAAATATTTTTTCCAGGACATAGCAATTCCTATATGTGTCTTCTGGCAGATCACAATGGAGTTCATCCTTGAGCTTCAACCCAGCCATGCAGGACAGTAAATATAATCTCTGTGTTCCTTCATGTAATGTTATCTGCATGTGATAATCACATTGTTTGGATTGTAGTCATGGCACATATGTCTGGGTATTACTCCATATGATAGTTGTGCTTTTCCAGCCATTTCCATGATACTATGCCACAGGCTGTTCTCAGATTATATACTTTGATATTCAACCATTTGCTGTACATGCTAGTTGCTTGTTAATGCCTGTGACAAGGCTTTTCCTTGTCCTCTACAGAATATTTGCTAAGCCTAATGGAATATGAAATACCAACTGTTGTCTGCCTGGAAATATGCTGTTCTTTACAGTCATCTCATTTGACATTATGTTATTGCAGACCCATAGATTGTATTCAGGTATACTAGGACAATGCTGTATGCAGCAGTGATCTCCACTGATACCTCAGTAGTACAGTGACATCACATATTCTGTGAATGCTATGGTCATAGTTGACCACAGATGTATACGTTCTCTGTATATTCATAGGTTCACAGGTTCATAGGTTGGTACTAGGCTATCAGCCCTAGGGCCTATACAAGCCTAGCCATAACAATTCCCTGGCTATTTCTTCCCACACTATTTACTTCCCTGGACCCATGTCTAGCAGGGCGACTGATGTGATCCCCGGGGTGAATTTCCTTTCTCTCATCCAATCGTCAAGGTTCCTTTTGAAGAGGGCCAAAGAGGCACTCCGCTTGACATGTATGGGCAATCTATTCCAGAGTCTGGGGAGTCTCTGGGTCAAGAACCTATCCCTCTAGCATGTTTTGTTTATTGTGATGACAAGGTTTAGATCCCTGGAGCATGTGGCTCTGAGGGATTGGGATTTCTTTAAGTGTAGCATGTCCAACAGCTCTGGGTTTGACATGGCCTTGTATGTTAAGCAGAGATTGCCTCTGAGTGGACGATATGCGACAGAGTATAGCTGGAGTTTTTAAAGGCGGTCAGCATGGGGCATCTGCTTTACGCCTGTGATTCTTTTAGTAAGGTATTTCTGTGGCCTTTCCAGTTGTTGCAGATGTCTTGAGAGGTACATAACAAATGGGGCATTATATTCTACAATGGGTCTAATGAGGGATGAGTACAGTTGGACAATGACCTCCTTTTTTCTAGATGAAAAGCCCTTAGTGATGAGGTGTGCCACATAGAAGGATTTCCTGACTGTTGTGGCAATGTGGTTATCGAAGATGAGACCACTGTCCACCTGTGTCCCCAAGTCTCTTATCACACTTTCAGTGTTTAGTGTACTGCCACCTATGTGGTAATTCACGGGTACATGTTTTTTCCCAAAGGGGATAACTATACATTTCTTGGCATTGAGCTTGAGCCCATGGCTCTGGCACCAAGCATCTGTTTCTGTAAGGCCCTTTTGTAGAGTATCCACATCATTTAGGGATTCAATAATGGCTCCCAGTTTGCAGTCATCTGTGAACTTTGTTAGCCAGAGTCCCTTAGTGTTGGCTTGCACTTCAGAGAAGTAGATGCCAAACAAGAGCGGTCCCAGGACTGAACCCTGAGGTCTGGAGCTGGATTTCGAGTTGGCTACTTTTACAGTATTGGTTCTATCAGTAAGCCAGTTAGCAACCCATTGGGTGACGTAGGGATTAATGCCCAGCTTAGTAAGTTTATCTATGATTCCAGAGTGGGGGATGGTGTCAAAGGCCTTGGCAAGGTCTAGATAGGCTGTGTGGACCACCTTACCCTTGTCCATGGCTCTGGAGACTGATTCGAAGAATTCAATTAGGTTCTGGAGACGAGATCGGCCCTTTACAAACCCAAACTAGGTGGGGTCCAGTGTTTGAAGGCTGCTAATGTCTTTGTTTATAAGTTCCATGATAATACGCTCCATGGCCTTGCAGATAAGGCTTGTCAGACTGATGGGACGGTAGTTTCTGGGATCCAAGGTGGATCCCCCCTTGTGGAGTGGGATAACTGTAGCTCTGCACCACTCAGCGGGCACAAAACCTGAGGTGAGGCTATGATTAAACATGACACTTAGGTGAGGTGCCAATTCATATTGTAGTTCATGTAGTACACAGCCCAGGATGTCATCTGGTCCCACGGATGCTGTATTCTTAGCTTTGGAGAGTGCGTTTTGTACGTGTGTGGCTGTTATTACCGGAATTTGGCAATCTTCTAGTATTGAGATGGGCCATTTAGGGGGTGAGAGGAGGGTGAAGTTGGCACTGAAACAATCCTGCCAGATAAACAGTGAGTGTGTACCTGTGGACTGGCAGTACTGTAAGTGTGTTGCATGGGTCTGCCTTTCCATGTTATTTGCAGACATATTTCCATTTCAAGTAGTAATGTAATACCATTATATGCACATTTGTAACTAACAATGGTTATCATGGGAGTTTGGATCTCACATACATCATGGACAAATGATAATGTTGTGTTAGTTGTACTAATCTATGCACAATTAATAAATACACAATGTATGTGCTCTTGTCTTGCATCCTTGAGTTTCTATTCATGGCTCTGTCTCCTATCTATTCCATCACTATAGTGTGTTGTATTTCCCCACAGACTGCATTGTCCACAATGTATGACACTGACACATTAGAGGTTATTTTCAGTCTTCAGCTGAGTGTATGGCTGTGTGAACCCATGGCGCACTACTCATTTGCAGTACTATAATGTCCCTTCAGAGTTGTGCACATTCCCGCTTTGTGCAGCCAACCTGCTTTGCATAAGATTTTGTAAATATATCTATACTCTGTCATATCTGATACTAAATTTTAGAATCTACACAGGTAGGTGCCTACCAAGTTTGTCTTTACTCCTTCCACATCTTATGTATCTATAAAATGCTTTCTTATTATGCTCAGTTATCTTTTTAAAAACGTTTCTGCAACCTTTTCTTGATCTTGTCTCAGCCTATGTTTAATTTGTCTGTCCAGCTGGTTTATTTCACTTTTCAAAGCTGTAGTTCAACCTTATTTCTATTTCTTATATTTTCTGTCTCTGATGTTGATCAGGTAGCTTGTTCTTATGGTAACATATCCTCCTGATACTGTGTGCCTAGATCCTGATGTTAAACACTTTTTTTTTTACTTTTTTGCATTCAAACAATATTTCTTTCAAAATTTTCTACATTCCTTCTGCAGTTTTTCTACTGAATACATCACTCCAGTTAGTTTTACATAGGGACTGGTTTGCTTCAATATAGTCTGTTATTAATCTTTTGTAAATTGGTTTAGATTTCCGTTTGATAGAATTATCTAGCAAGAAATTAAACTTTTTAACGCCATGATCACAGCACATTAACCTTGGTAAAACATGACATGAAGTAACAGTAATTTCTTTAGGAACACAAACAATTTCTAGTAAGTTCCATTCCCTAATAGGCTTTTCTACAGTCTGAAGCAATTGCCCTTCCTGAATATAGATTGTGAATAATTTCCTTACTAGTGTTGGTGAATCAGTATCATTCCAGTGTCTTTCTGGTAAATTTAAGTTCTCAGACACTATTATTCTTCCCTCCTGTGTTTCATACAAGAAATATATGAATTTCTCAAGGTCATCAGCACTTGACTTTGGTGGTCTATACACTCCAACAATTGTTATATCTTCCGGAGATGTCTTTATTGTCACAGTTGCACAATCTACAGTATTGGTGTTATCACTGAACACATATTAATCACAGGTCTCATAACTATCCTTAATCCCTATCACATAGGTTAAGAAGGGAGGTGATGATTAGTGATCAGCAGTATGGTTTCATGCCAGGAAAGAGCACTACAGATGCAATGTTTGCTCTGAGAGTATTATTGGAGAAATACAGAGATAGTCAGAAGGAGTTGCATTGTGTCTTTGTAGACTTGGAGAAAGCATATGACAGGGTGCCTAGAGAAGAGTTGTGGTATTGTATGAGGAAGTGGGGAGTGGCAGAGAAGTCTGTAAGAGTGGTACAGGATATGTACGAGGGTGGTGTGACAGTGGTGAGGACTGCAGTGGGAGTGACAGATCCGTTTAAGGTGGAGGGGGGATTACATCAAGGATCAGCTTTGAGTCCTTTCTTATTTGTAGTGGTGATGGACAGGTTGATAGATGAGATCAGACAGGAGGCCCCGTGGACTATGATGTTTGCAGATGACAGTGTGATCTGTAGTGAGAGTAAGAATCAGGTTGAGGAGACTCTGGAGAGATGGAGATATGCTGTAGAGAGCAAAGGAATGAAGGTCAGCAGAGCTAAGACAGAATATATGTGTGTGTAAATGAGAGGGAGAGTAGAGGAATGGTGAGGATGCAGGGAGTAGAGTTGGTAAAGGTGGACGAGTTTAAGTACTTGGAATCAACAGTTCAGAGTAATGGTGAATGTGGAAGAGAGGTGAAGAAGAGAGTACAGGCAGGGTGGAACGGGTGGAGAAGAGTGTCAGGAGTGATTTGTGACAGACGGATACCAGTAAGAGTGAAAGGGAAGGTCTACAAGACAGTAGTGAGACCAGCTATGTTATATGGGTTGGAGACAGTGGCATTGACAAAAAGGCAGGAGTCAGAGCTGGATGTGGCAGAGTTAAAGATGTTAAGATTTGCACTCGGTGTGACTAGGATGGATAGGATTAGGAATCAGTATATTAGAGGGTCAGCTCATGTTGGACAGTTTGGAGACAAAGCAAGAGAGACAAGATTGCTTTGGTTTGGACATGTGCTGAGAAGGGATGATGGGTATATTGGGAAAAAGATGCTAAGGATGGAGCTGCCAGGTAAGAGGAAAAGAGGAAGGCCTAAGATAAGATTTATGGATGTGGTGAGAGAGGACATGCAGGCGGTTGGTGTGACAGAGCAAGAAGCAGAGGATAGGAAGAAATGGAAAGAGATGATCCGCTGTGGTGACCCCTAATGGGAAAAGCCAAAAGATGATGATGATGATGATGATTAATTCATAATAATACATTATAAAAATGAATAAATGAAGATAAGCGGTGGGAGAGAGTGAAAAAAATTTCCATTAATGACATTGCAGATGATATCCCTGACAACACTGGTTATATATACTTCTATAGGTGTGTATTAACAGATGATGATGATGATGATGATGATAACACCTCCACCTAATTTTGTGTTACGATGTCAGTTACAGTACACCATTTATAACCTAACAGAACTGGTTTCCAGGCATTGTTCTTTAACTGTGTTTCACAAACAATAACAACATCAATTGTTTGAGAAAGTAGCAAATTTTCCAATAAAAAACTTTATTATTAATGCTTGCATCATTAAAAACCATCAGAGATGCATTGAATGTTGCTACCTGTTAACTGTTAAACTTTTGACTAGGCAAAAATCCTGCCTTGTGTTAGTGAAATATTGTAAAATATCGGTTGCAAAATTCTTTTCCCTCATCTTGACAAGTCCACACCATCCTTTCTGAACAAGTGTGCCCAAAATTAAGCTTGTATGCTGTGCAAATTTCCATTTTTAATATGGGCCATTTTTTCATGTAGGTATTTACCCCAAAAATCTTTTCATTCATGGTGATCTGACTCTCTTTTTTATATGTGAATTGTGTGTCCTAACACCTGAACTAGATATGTTATCTAAGAGGGCTGTAAGTTCCCTATTAAGAGTCAGAGAGTCCTTGCAGATTAGATCATTTGTACTGGCATGAATAAAAACAGATCTGCACTGCCTTAAATTAAGACATTCTAAGGACTGGCTCACATCCTCTATACCTGCCCCTTGCTTCTTCTTTTTACCTTCTCTTTTGGAAAACTGATGCCTTTTTCTGTAGACTGAAGGTTTTGTTATAGAAAAATGTTATCATTCCCTGTAAACTTTGTGTTGCATAACAAAACAGTGTCCTTTTTAATATGCATTCTCTTTGCTTTACAGGCATTTATCAGTTTTGTTCTCTTCTTTGTTATTTATTGTGGATATGTTCCTTTTTTTCCCCCTTCCATATGCTGCGAATGCTCAGATTGCTGAATACTGGTATCCGGAGTTCCAAAGTTGTAAGTGGTATTATCTTGTTCAATAGGGGTTGTGTGATTTTCACAGACAATAGATGCTTCTTTTCCTAAATGTGTTGTATTTGCTGTTTGCCTAACATTATTTATCCGATTAATCCAGTCATTAATATACGTAACAACAGTTCTTCAAGCTGTGCCAATTAACACCAGTGCAATCATCATCAATAAGTCTAGAATTACTACTAATAATGTTATGCAAATCATCCAGCCTTTGAGATGAGGGGCATTGATCACAAGTGTTATCAAGTGATACCTTTAAAAATACATAGCATTCAGTACACTGTACAAGATACTTGCAATTTAGGAAATCATTAATGGTATACTTATTTAAGGAATCCATATTCAGTTGGAAATTAATAAAGAGTTCTAAAAGAAAAGACTAATCAAAATCAGTCACCAAAGAATTCAAAAAGATTCTAATTCAACTTCTATGAGAAAAATCTCACAAACAATATGCAACTAAATATTAAATAAAGTACAGTAAAGTTGCTCTGACTGCACAAGTTGTGAAAGTTACACAAAAGTTGGAATTACTCACTGTCATTCATAGCTGCACCTCTTTTAAACAGTAAATATCAAAAAAATCATAAACTAAGGCAGCATTGTTTAGATGCACTCTGGATTGTCCTGTCTGCATTCTCTGTGAATTTATAGCTGAGCAGGCAGGCCCCTTGGGATGGCTAGAGTGTCCACATCTAAAACATATCCCTTTTTAACAGATAGTGAAAACTGGAAGCAAAACAACAAAGTATAAATCAAAGTAAATCTACTTGTCTACAAGCTATCCCATCATTGCTATAAACAGTGAAAATTAGTGGTAAAAAATAAATTATAAATTCAAATAAAAATTTCTATTACCAGGCAACTGCACAGTCAATCACAAACCAAGACAGGATTATACAGATAAACTCTGGATTTTATTGTCTGTGTGCAGCCCTCCTTCCTTTTGTATTGTAAACTCAGTGTGTCTTGTATCATTTATGTGATATGTTTCCTCCTTAACCAATTATCCTGTTCCACCTGACAATAACTTAACCATTCCTTCTTTTCTCTAAAAACAAAAAAGGACCTCTTCCCACAAAAAAGAAAATATTGCCTATGTCCCGACAGAAAATACAAAAAATACTCAAAGGGGGAAATAGAAGAATATCTAACTATTTTATTTATGTATTGCTTTTGTTAAATGGGAAAGTCAGACTAAGTATGAGATTCCTTTTCGGCAGAGGCCCTGGGAGAAAAGCTTCAAAAGTACACAGTGATATTATCAAACATAATAACATCAAAAAATAAATAATCCAAACAAAAACAGCAATAAAACACTCACTTTTAATAAAAACAAAAACAACCGGTAAGCGCTTTCATTCATAAAGAACTTCTTCAGACCTGGTTGCCCCACAAACAAACCTCACATTTATATGTTAATCAAATCACATCATTAAAACATTAGCAGTGTTTTAACCCTTTCTTACATAACAATACTTTGAAATTTTCTTTCTCATTCATACCTGGATCTGCATCTGTGTTTAACCTCACTTGCCAAGAATATTCTTTCCAATTTAAATCTTCTGCGTCCCATCTTTTGTCTGCATTTGAAACTTGGTCAGTAGTAATAAAACTAAACCCCACCTTGACATTATTGTGATAATTAACAACATGTCTTGCTAAGGCATTAGTCACATCCAGCTTTTCAACTTCCCTAAGATGTTCATAGATTCTACGGTGGAAGCTATGTTTTGTTCTTCCAATATCGAATCCATTACAATAATTATGTAGTACTAGGTATACAACAAACTTAGACTTGCAGTTATAATTGTCCTTAATATTAATAGTGTAATCCCTAGTCCTTACTACTACTTTATAATAACTTAATACATCTTGTACATAGTAAACACAAGGCAACACTATCCCCCGGATTCTCTATGCCTTGCACGGCGTGCAAGATCGGTGCAGGAGCTCTAGCAGGCAGTATGTCTGCTGTGCGATCCAAGAACAGCCTGCAAGACCTTGTACAATCACTCTTGCACTAGTCCTGCACAGAATAAGCCCCTGTATTCAAATCACCCCATTTGTAGGAGAAATCCATGCAAATGAGGTGATTTTGTGATCCAGGAAGCTTGCAACTGGCCGTGCAGGACTAGTGCAATCTGCAGAAATGTACTTGGTTAGTAACCGAGTACATTTCTGCAAAATCCAAAATCGAGCTGTGACAGCCCCAAATAAAGGCTGCATATCACTTAGGAAGCATGCCAATGGCCAAGTATATGGCCATTGGCATTGCAAACAGTGAAAAAAAAAAACTTTTATTTTTTTTTTAGCTGATCCCGGCTGTTTAAGCATAGGGCAGCGGTGCACAAACAGGATTGGGGGGAAAATAACAAAATTAACCTAAATTAAGCATTTTAACTAAAATCACTATTCTGCCATGCAAGTCAATAGCAGGCAGAAGACAACATGGACAGTGAGTAGTGGTTGCTAAGGGGGGAGGCTCAGTGTGAGACATGTAACTATGCATTAGCAGGCAATCCTATGCAAATGAGGGGAATGATAGTGAATCCCAGTTTTCCCAGCATGCTAGTCAGGTCCCAACAGTGAAAGAGTATTAATAGATTACTGCAAGCCTAAGAGTTAGCTGACATCATGTGGGGGTGTGTCAGGCATACTGGAAGCAGACTGGAGCCCTGTGGCTCAGGTTTCCACCCAGCTTAGCACAGCTAAGCTAGGGGGTGTGTTTGAATCTGCCTAGCACTCTTTGCATTCCCTAAGTGGGTGTGGGTGCCACGCACCAGGTTTTACATGAAGAAAAAAGAAGTTAAACCAGGAAATAGCAGCACTGTACACATTTGAGCACTTGGTTTGCATGGCTCATCCCCGGGCTTAAACAGGAAGGCAATGGGAAGGGAAATCAGCCGTAGGAAGGTAATCAAGGAGAACTAACATACCTGGAAGGTGAAATGTATCAGAATCAGTCAATTACACAGGCAGCAGACCAGCCCACCCCAGAACACTATGATAAACTATGCAAACACCTTCCCCTTTGGTTTTTTACACACTCTACACCACCAGTGTAAATAAACGGGGAACGTTTAACACTCACAACAGCACAATGATAGGGACTGCAATAGCTATCATACAACAACACGTGAAAGAGGCTGTGGGTGGTGAGGATGTGGATGCTGTCCACCAACCCACAGTGAGCAGACTGAGAAGATTGTACAGACCCAGGGTAACCTACCAGGGGCTACATGAGCTGGAGATAGTGGAGCGCTATAGGGTGGACAGGGACTTTCTACATCAAATTATTGAGCTGTGCTGGCCATATCTGACACACAGAACTAACAGAGGGAAACCCATCCCAGTGGATACCAAGGAATGTGTAGGCCTAAGAATACTAGCTACAGGTACCTTCCAAAGGCCAACTGGGGATATTATGGGAATCTCACAGGCACCAGCATCCAGTGTACTCCACCAGTTCCTGGATGCCATGTCAGCACATGTCGGTGAGTACGTATATTCCCCCAACACCCGTGAGGTGTTGGCCAGCAATACGCAACTGTTCCACCAAATAGCAGAATACCCTGAGGTAGTGGGTGCTATAGACTGCATGCACATACACATCAAAGCACCACCCAGTGAGCAGGAAAGGGTCTACATCAACTGCAATGGCTTCCCCTCCATCAACTGCCAGGTCATGTGCGATGCCCAGACCATAATAATGAATGTGTGTGCTGGCTGCCCTGGAAGCTGTCACAATGCCCACGTCTGTCATCTGACACAGCTGTACCAGAGATTTGCCAATGGGGACATCCTTGACGGTCACCTAGTGGGGGATGCTGGATACGCACTGGAGCCATGGCTGATGACACCCATCAGAAATGCACACACACCCGAACAAGAACTCCATAACAAGGCACACGCACAGACCAAAATTATAGTAGAGCATGTGTTTGGAATGCTCAAGTCATGGTTCCAGTGCCTGGACACATCTGGTGGATTCTTGCAGTACTCACCAGCTACATGTACCCAAATTTTCTGCGTATGTGCCATGCTACACAATATGATCCTGCAGAAACAGTTGCAGCAGGAACAGCACGGGGCAGGGCCACACAGCCCCCCACCATTGCCAAGGCCTGCACAGGCACAGAGTGACTTATAGAAGGAACAACCTGAGCCCACCCCACTAGGCAGAAGGAGGCATGCTCAGTATGCCCTGGCCCTGGCAAAGAGGCAATGCATAGCACATACACTGACACAGGAGGGACCCAGGGAATAACACCTCTCTCTGACTCTCACATACAGTAAAAGGGATGTCAAACATTACACTACCTGTGCTAGACCATGTGCAGGGAGTGTACCATGTGTATCCGACATAAGCAGCCCTGCAGCACCACCCTCAATACTGGGACACCCACAAGGTAAGTGACTCACACATGCCAGCCAGGGGGTTCAAATACCCAACAACATTCACAGCCAGCAGGACAGTTGTAGACAAACACAAACAAAAGCTGTGCTATGGCCTCTGAATGATGCCTATGGGTAACCTCCCTCCAGGCCTACACAGACAGACTACAGCAGGTCAGGCAGTGGGATGTCAGTTCTGAAGGGTAGGAAGTCTGAAACTAATATGTAGGTAAATACAAGCTAAGCTCTGTAGTACACTGGTATCCCTGTAGGCAGCATGATAGGTAAGACTACAGAAAGAAATGGAGTACCTGACATACCAGTACAGTCATAGCAAATGTGTACAAGTGTCAGATGTGCCCCCCCATCCTACGTAGACATGTAGTAACAGTCAGGTGTGCCCCCCAAACTTGTGTAGAAATGTAGAAATAGTCAGGTCTGCCCCCCCATCCTACGCAGAAATGTAGTAGCAGTCAAGTTTGCCCCCATCCCATGTAGACATGTAGAAATAGTCAGGTGTTCCCCCCATCCTATGTAGAAATGTAGTAACAGTCAATGCCAAGTGATCGACGGATACCCTGCAGAACCAGTATGCTACCTGTAGGTGTACAACACATAGGTCAGCACTGCTATACAGACTACCTGGACTTGATCCACACATTCAGTATAGATGGGCATACTGGGCATGTTCACACACTTAGAGAAATGAAGGCAATGTCAGTCAGCAACACACTAAAAGGTCATACTGGGCATGCTCACACCCTTAAACACATGAAGGCCATGTCTGCAAACACCAGTGGACCAGATATATCTGGCAGTCACAGCTGTTAGCGCAGACACTCCTCAGTATGCACCACACATACTTTGCACACACACAGTGGACAGGAATACAGACATATATCTAAGGACAACACACTATAATAAGCCAAAGGTAGAAGTACATAGATGTGTGGAAGAGGGTGACTGTGACAAGGAGCCATGCAGGCCTGCACCACCCAGCACATAGCCAAAGGGCCACAACCACATGATGTCCAGGTGGCACTCACTGTAGATACTAGCCACCAGTATCTGTCAGAAGTACAGACTATGTGGTGCACGTGCTAGCTGTGTAACATGACTGTACAAGGAAGTAGTCATCTAGTATCTGTATACATGTACCTGTGAAATATGACCCTGTGTGTGGCCGCATGTGGAGTGTCAACCTCTAAATGAATGGGTTATGGCCCATGCACATACACTGCCCTTCCCATAGCCCTACTATGACAAGGCTGCTAAGGTCATCCAATGTGAAATATACCTTTGGGAGAGTTGTAACCCAGTAATCTCTGTGGCATGTCCCATATCTGCGTACTGCTGTACTGTGATAAACTAATTAGGTAGGAGTTCCAATCCCAGACATGGCAATGGGGTGTGTGTGTGTGTGTGTGTGTGTGTGTGTGTGTGTGTGTGTGTGTGTGTGTGTGTGTGTGTGTGTGTGTGTGTGTGTGTGTCTGTGTAGAGAGCAATGCTTTTTAGGGTAGTCACACTCCATACACTTCAAATGCTCAACTTTGGCAAGGCTGCTGATGTCATCCACCTAGAAATACACTTCTGGGAAGGTTGTAGCCCAGTATTCTCTGTAGTGTATCCTATAACTGCGTACTGCTGTAGTGTGATACATTAGTTAGGTAGGAGTTCTAATCCCAGACTTGGCAAGTGTGTGTGTGTGTGTGTGTGTGTGTGTGTGTGTGTGTGTGTGTGTATGTGTGTGTGTGTGTGTGCGTGTGTGTGTGTGTGGGGGGGGGGTCTCTGTCTGTGTAGAGAGCAATGCTTTTTAGGACAGTCACACTCCCTGCACTTCAAATGCCCAAGTTTGGCAAGGCTGCTGATGTCATCCACCTAGAAATTCACCTCTGGGAAGGTTATAGCCCAGTAATCTCCGTAGCATGTCCTATAACTGCGTACTGCTGTAGTGTGATAAATTAGTTAGGTAGGAGTTCTAATGCCAGACTTGGCAAGTGTGTGTGTGTGTCTGTCTGTATAAACAGCAATGCTTTTTAGGATAGTCACACTCTGTACACTTCAAATGCTCAACTTTGGCAAGGCTGCTGATGTCATCCACCTAGAAATACACCTATGGGAAGGTTGTAGCCCAGTAATCTCCATAGCACATCCTATAACTGAATACTGCTGTAGTATGATACATTAGTTAGGTAGGAGTTCTAATCCCAGACTTGGCAAGTGTGTGTGTGTGTGTGTGTGTGTGTGTGTGTGTGTGTGTGTGTGTGTGTGTGTGTGTGTGTGTGTGTGTGTGTCTGTGTAGAGAGCAATGCTTTTTAGGGTAGTCACACTCCATACACTTCAAATGCTCAACTTTGGCAAGGCTGCTGATGTCATCCACCTAGAAATACACTTCTGGGAAGGTTGTAGCCCAGTATTCTCTGTAGTGTATCCTATAACTGCGTACTGCTGTAGTGTGATACATTAGTTAGGTAGGAGTTCTAATCCCAGACTTGGCAAGTGTGTGTGTGTGTGTGTGTGTGTGTGTGTGTGTGTGTGTGTGTGTGTGTGTGTGCACGTGTGTGTGTGTGTCTGTGTTTGTAACTCGTATCCAGTGTGGAGGTGGTTGTGAGTGTATAACAACTGGGCCCAATGTGGAGTGGGTTTTGCAAATTTCTTATATGGTGGCCCTAGTATATATCACACTGTCCATTGTACAGGGATAACAGATGCGAAATAGCCTAGAGGCTGGGGGGCAGATCCATACCCATACATGTGACATAAAGGCCAGGCAAACACAGTTAGCAGCACCACTATTACCCAAAGAACACTCTCAACCCATGTCTCATACACACACACACACTTGCCTAAGCAACAACCAATATGTTGGTAGTACACTGCAAATTGTCCACTGATAGCAACTCTGGAGTGATTGCAGTGGGCTACAGAAGGCATGGCACCCTGTCCATCTGTCCAATATGCACATACATGCAGACAGTGCACCTTCCCCATGTTCCCCACTGGACACCTGCAACACCTGTGGTGCCATCAAATGTGACCCACAAAGGACATACCATGTCTGAAAACATGCCCTGTATGAACAGATGCCACTGACACCAGGGAATGCCATTAGCATGATATCAATGTAGGTGCAAGGTAAACCTGCTGTCCATTACCCATTCCTGCTACAGGAGGCCAAAACTGGCACATCTGATGATAATCTGTGTATGCAATATGGGCCAAACACCCCAGGTACAGCTCCACATGTCACTGTACATGCATGTAAGAGGTGTGCACATCCCAGACACCATCCATGTCATGGACTAAGGAACACATACATGGCAAGCGATACACAGCATTGGCCACGTGCAATAGTCACCCAGGTGACTGGATGGTGGATACAATACTCACCTGTGTGGGCAAATCCAGAAACTACACCCCTTAGCCACAATGAAGACCATTGTCATGTGGCCTGATGCCAAGGTACACCCATCACCTAGCCTTGTATAGCCATCTGGCACAGTTGACCACCACACACCTATGAAGAATTGCACCCATACATTTGAATACTGGCACTGTGTGTGGGTGTGTGTGTGTGTGTGTGTGTGTGTGTGTGTGTGTGTGTGTGTGTGTGTGTGTGTGTGTGTGTGTGTTGTATGATGTGTATGATAACATCCACACTCACTACAACCCCCATTGGCATACTGAAGCATTCTGTCTGATGTCAGACACCTCCCCATACCTTTTGCCCATATAACCCCTGTATGACCCCTATGGTGCATGTGATACCTGCAGAGTAATCTGTTGTGGCAATCTCACTAGTGATGAGTTGTATTCCTGGCCCTGCCAAGTGTGTCAATGTGTGTGCATCCCTTTGAGAGTGCAGCTGTGTTGTCACTGGCACCTGGTCATGCAGACAGGTATGTGTACTACACCTACCATATAGCAAGCATATCCCTGTTGCAGATGTCACTCGCCAGCACATATACATTATGAGGGCTCCTCACCATGTAACCTATGTGCCACATCGAATAACTGCATGGAGATGTGATAGCACTACATTGCCGTCAGGGGTTTGATACCCTGTGCTGGTAGGTGTATGACACAAACATGTTTAGGTTTTACTCTCCCACCCCTCCCTGACTTGTCTTTGACTCTGTCTACCTCTCACACTCCCTCTCTGGTGGATGTGGAGACTTACACCTGCTTTGCTTAGGCAGCAGTATGTGGATTTTAAGTGATGCTCATGATCAGCTGATGGCCTCTGCATGAATTGCAGCCCTCCTCTAGCTGATTGCATGTGGAACAGATGTGGTAACATTCCCATAGCCAATTGCATGGAAACACACTCCAATATATAGGAACATCATGTTGGTGTTGGGCCTTTCCATTCCCTGTGAGCAAGAACTCGATCTGTTGTTTGGCAAACAGCATATCAGATGAATTGGGGATTTACCTCTAACAACATACACTGTGAAAACAGGGCAACACACAGGAGGGGGATGTGCCTGACCTGACTACAGACTGTAAGTGCTGCTTTACTGCATTTGGAATAATGTTGGTTTAACAGGGTGTGTGTGGATATGGCTGTCCTACATGTTGCAATACCTGCCGTGTCAGTGCTCTGTATATGAGGAATCCCCATCTGTAGGGTCATCTGCAAACTGGGCAGTGTGTGGTGCCTTTGGTTTCATGTGTTACCCTCAGAGCACCTATATGTGAACTGCAGAAGGCAGTGTGAGGATTGCAGTCTGTAGATGGTGGAACCATGACAGTTACTGACTTCATATCCCTCATAGGACATATGTTGCAACAAACCCTGTTACAACAGCAAGTGTATGAGGTTATCACAGCAACATGTCAATATCGGCCCTGTGTATGTGCTTCCAGCCACACCTCTGTCAACCGTTGTACATATCTCAAGCATTAAGAGGTGCATATGTGCTGTACACCATAATTAGTGACATCATATCTGATAACAAGCCAATGAGATATCAGACTGCTACACATGTTATGCACAGTAGGGGTTATATTTGATGACATAACCTGGACATTCTGTGGTTGTGTGTACAATACTGAGGTCTGTGGACTTATGGTGAATGTCGACAGTGTGTGTAATGTTAATATGTACTTTGGCCTGTGTACAGACTGTTGCAGATGTCATTGTTCTTGGTCCCATTCTATCTGATGTTACATGCTGCTCCACTGTATGTTACCATATTGGCTTACATGCTTGTAGGGCCATACACACACACATGTTCCATACCACAGACAGGCATCGGACCACACTGTGTAGTGGCCCAGTATATGTAGGGTTTGTGTGTGAGTGGCACACATGAGGATGGTATTGAACAGATAGTCCATACACTGTAATAATATGCTAGCATACCATATATGGCTGTGGCTGTGTTCTCATTGGATGTAGCTATGCACTGTCACACAGGTGTATCTTCCCTGTGCTGTGACATGCCTGTAGAGCCTGCTATATATGCAGGTACATGTGCATTCCCCCATAGAAAATGTAGGCCAGTGTTTAGCCAGTCTGCCTGTAGCCTGCGCAGTGCTTTATTACATGTCTAGCAGCTTAGTGTACTTACCCAGTGAGATGTCATGTCCAGATACTTGCCAGATGTACTGCTGCTGGGCCTCCCTTAACAGTCATGTATGCCAGACAGAGCAGTGGGATGATGTACAGATGTATGTCAATATCTGGTGGGTAGTACGTGGCCATGGCACCTCTGTACCAGCGGTTAGTATGTGTTAGGACAGACAGGGGTGTGTGAATACATAACCTATGGGGGCATATGTATACCAGTCATTACGTGTTATACCCATCTACATGGCTGTTAACATCCACATTGTCAGGCTTGGTCCACATGTTTTGCACTAAGGGGTTCTGTGTATACCTTTGGACTGTCCAGAGTGTGTCAGAATGTCCACATATATTGGCCAATATCTATACTGTAGTCCACAGTGGAATTACATGCTAGCACCGGTACTGTACTATGATGTCCTTAGGATGTCTGTCAGTAGCCAATGGCGCACATGTGAAAAGCAGATGTGACCTCCCACACACACCTTGCCTGTGAAGACAATCACTATTACTGTAGTAATAGTCTACTGATATACCTGCTAGACATACCTGGCATCCCCTTGCACTATGTAATTGGGACTATAGGGGCAAGGTAGGCCTACACTCCATGTTCAGGACATATGGTGGAAATATATGTATATATAATTATCCAGATATCTATATAGATATATACACATATACATATCAACATATATAAATGGGTATGTATATGTACATAGATATACATATACACACCCAGATATATACATATACAGAGTGATATATGGCTACACATATACAGATAGTGATATATTTGCACATATATGTATATCATGCTGACATTCCTGCCAGCATGCCACTGCTGTTGTATCCCCCACACATACAGTGAGGCTGGGACCATATATGTGTGGGCTTCACCTACACCATACATGTGTGCCCATATGCACTCCAGAGATCAGTGTATGTAACAGTGGTATATGGGCTTGTATTATTGAGTCTGGAGGGGATGCACCATAAATAACCTAGGCTGTTACAAAATGTGGGGGTATCAGGTTTGAGCTGCCTTAAGGTATCTGGATGTACAGTACCATACAATTCACCTATATTGACATTACTTACATAAATTGGGTTAATGAAGGCCTACTGCCTCCTGCCATACAGGCTGTTCTGTTTGTCAGTGTGCTTGTGATGGTGTCAGTTATGCCTTGTTATGTAACAGTCACATCCCGTTTGGTCAGCTGAAGTCATTACCACCTAGTGAGTGTGTACATAGTGTAGATAGAGGCTGCGGAACTATACACCTGCATTACTTACTGTTGATTGTTTGGTAGCCTGTGGCCCAGTTTGTCTTTACTATTGAACTATTTGACGGGCTTGGCCTGGACAGCAACAGTTGTGAACCTTTCCAGTCTACTGTATTAGTATTACTGTTTCACAGTTGCATTACTCTGTTTATATGGATGCCAGTGTCTGAACAGCTATATGACATGGCATATAAATCTGTAATAGTACACAAATAATGTTTTTACCATTTCTGCAGACCTGTGTGTGGTGTTTTATCCTATAACCTCTCTGTGGGTATATGTTGCAGGCAAAACTGTCATTTGTATGGGTGGCTCATCCAGTGTACAGTCGTTAAGGTGTTAACTGTAAGCATAGTGGCTGTTCCAAATTGTGTGCACCTACTACATAAGTATCTTCCTGTACATATGTCTGTGTGTGTATGTGTAGTCATATATATATATATATATATATATATATATATATATATATATATATATATATATATATATATATGCATATATATGTCTGTGTAATCTATCCTGGGGATATTGATAGCTTCCACTATTTACATTTCCTATGGGAGCCAGACTGTACTGCATGATATGTTACCAATACCAGCCTGACATCATACAGGTGGGATGACTGTTAACATCTTGCACCCATGTCATGTCAGGTCCTGGTGATGGGATATGCAACACTTGGTAGTGTACTGCAGGGTGCATGTGTTTGGCTGGGGGGGTGGGTATACCTATTCGTGCAAGACGTATATTGTTTGGGGCCTCTCAACCCCATTAACGGTGCATGTGGCCATATATGTTTTAGTTAATCTCCCGTTGATATCTACACATGTATGTCCATATATACCTATATATATATATATATATATATATATATATATATATATATATATATATATATATATATATATACTTACATATATATAGCTATGTCCGTATATACTTACATAGATATATATCTGCTTACATATATGTAGTTTGCAGTGTATATGTTGACATATAGGTGTAGACATATATATGTGTTGATGTACCCATTTGCATGTATATATGTTTAGATATCTTTATAGATATGTTGTATCTGTTTAGATATCAAGATATTTACACACACATACATCTAAATGGCAGAACACATTCTCTGTACTGTTTAATGTCTGGGCTGGATGATATGTTTGTGAAAACATCAGGGTTATGTATATATGGCATGGATTTGTGGTAAATCACTTTCTCTATGGTGTTCAGGGTCCTGGGTTCAAGCCTTGCAGAGGCTGTTTATTTTGTTGCTGGGCAGAACATGGGTCATTGGATACAGAGTGATTAAGACACTTTAAAGCAGTTGTAAGTGTGTTTGCATAGGTTTGCGTGGAGGTAAGCACTGCTAACTCCAGTTACAGTTTCTTATACTGAGTTAGATTCTGTATTGCTTAACCTGTGTAGACATTACTTACCCCTATGCAAAGAGGCTTAAACCCGCTTATTGCTGCTTAAAGGTTTTTACTCCTGCTTACCCCATGCTAATTTCTTTAAAAGAAAAGAAAAGCGGGTTGATGGGAAAGTGGTGAAAAAGGGGCACAAAGAGGGAAAGACAGTAGGGAAATAGCTAGAAATGTGCAGGAAGGATGTAGGGAAGGTCCATAGCTGCCCAATTCTTCCACAGCAACAGCTGTGCATATACACTGAATTTGAATGTAGGTTTGGAAGCTCAAACCTTTAGGAGTGGGGTGAGGACAACAATAATAAGTTGTGATGCCAATTAGAATGGATTACATGTGTCCAGTGGACTCATGTGTGAAATGGAGAGCTATGTACGGGGCGAGATTTTTTTGTGGGAACAGATTGCCCTTTTTTTTTCAGGTTAGAGTGAGATGTTAGGGAGCTGTAGTAGGTATATTTGGGGAGGTAGATTGAGTAGGTTAACAGCCAAGACAAACAAGACACATACAGGGGAGGTATATGACACATGAGGGGGGTAAACACCTTGATAGGAAGGGGTTTTGAGATATCAGAAGCCCACAACCCCCCTAGTGGTAACAGTGGGACTGAGGTCCCCACCCATGGGTAGTCACCACTGCACCTTCACAGCCCCGAAGGTGGCTGTGCTGGGGCTGAGTTGCAAAGCCAGGCTGTCTCTCTAATTACGACATGCAACCCTCAAGCTGGTGTAGAAGATCACCAAACTGCTCGTTGATTGCTCTATGCACCACGACCCGACCTGGTGATGGGTAACTGGTGCCTGTCTGTGCCCACTCCCAGAGGGGGTGAGCCCCATCACCGAAGGTGGTTCCACCCAAAGGTGGTGCAGGACTAATGGACAGGGAGGTCAGGGATTGGTCCCCAGACATGCTGGTGCCTGGTGCCATGGCCAGCTGAGGTGGGACAGGTGAATCTGCTGGGACTGGCCTTCCCAAGCGTGCTATAGAGTTTATATTTCATCATCATTTGTGGGTTAGTAATAGTCAACACATTCCAGGGTTAGGTATAACAGCATGCATAGATATTCCCATTAACCCAGACACAAGATATGGAACAGTTGCATAGCAAACAGAACACATGCATATATGGGACCACAGTGATAATAAGAACAGCATGCATGGAAAATTGATGGCACCATGCCACCAATGTTGGAATAATTCAATATAGCACATGCATGGGAACCATTAACATTTTATCAAACAATTGGACATTATCAGAGCAATAGGTGTCATTACTTAACGGTTGGGGTGGGTATGTTGATTATTGTTGGAGATATGGTAGGGGGGAGAGAAAGATGTCAATTAACAACTAGTATATTCCTGTAGTCCACATTACTTTCCTAGTCAGTGCTGTTATCTGTACCTTACAAGTCTTACTACACTACCCTATAGCTTTAGTTTGGACAGTGATATGGCTGTTGTCATCATTACACATGAACCGGTATTACCTGCAGTACACCTCTTACCTGGTATACTTGTGGAGGGAATGTTTGTTAACACTAACTAACTGTTTGTACACATACTCCTGGATTCCAGGTTGATGTTTTGCACTATGCTATCCAACACTTCCTGCACAGGCTCTAGCCATGTGTTGACCACATGCTGGTGTGCCTGGACATATCTAGAATATTGCCCTCTTCCACTTTTAGTGACCTGACACACACACATATACATGCTTTTCTATGCAGTTATATTATGTAGCACAGTGTGGGTGACAGTGACCAGTGATATTTCATTATTCAGAGAAACTGAAACACTCACAATTCCCTATAATATCAGAGTAAACAGTACTAGTACAGGTTATAACGGTCTGTACTTCACAGCATAGTGTTCATATCCAACGTACCAGTGGGAGCAATGTTTGTTTGCACTACCTGGCTGTTGCCACACAAAGTTCCAGATTACACATTATTATCATGCACATACATCTCACTCTGTTACTGTACACACTCTGGTCACAGCGTGACAACATGTGAGTGTAGATAGGATATACTTGACATATTACTCTCCTAACAGTTTTGGGGGTTGCTACAATGACAGATGTGTTCTCATAGATGTTTGCCAATCACATGTATTCCCTGTTTGCTGGCTAAACATCTGGGATCATCCCACAGACTTAACAGGGGGGCAGGCAGCAGATATGGGCACATATACTGTACATTCTGGCCTCATCTGTAGTTGTGGGGTATGAATCTGTATGCAGCGTAATTCCACTCCCAGGATTCAGACCATGACTGTGTCTGCTACAACTTAAACACTGTCCATCACAGTTGTGTCTGCTCTATAGATACGGATGTATATCTCCTATCTGCTTTCTGTCTTATTAATCCCCTGTGCTTTTGCATTCTGACCTTGCATTACAACACTCTTATACAGATTTCCTAGACAGTTGTATGTTGTAGGACAGTGTGGGTGACAGTGATGTGTAATACCTAATTATTCAGACAACTGCATATCATTCTTGTAAATCTGGACACAGTGTTGGTATCTGACAGACCTGTGGGAGGAATGTTTATTAGCACTACCTGAATGTTCCCACACACAGTACCAGATTCCAGATTACTATTATGCACATACATCTCACTCTGTACTGTACACACTCTGACCACTGCTTGGCAAGTTGGGGTGTAAATGGGAAATACATGGCTTCTTAGTCACATAAGGTATTGGGAAGTTGCTAGTGTGCCAGCTTTGTTATCATAGCAGTGTGTCAATCAGTTGTATTTCCTGTTTGCTGCCTATACATCTGGGATCATCCCACTGATTTTCCAGGGGGGCAGGTTGATAAGCAACATATGTGGGCCACTTTAATAGATATTCTGGACATATCTGTATAGTTGTATGGGAATGATTCTGTATGCAGACTACTACCACTGGCCGGATTCGAACTGTGGCTGTGTGTGCACTAAAAAAACAACAGTTCACAGCCCAGTTGCATGCGCTATTCCATTTTTGTTGTTTGCATTTTCCCTGTTTACTGTCTATGTGTCTCTCAGTTGTACTTAACGGCCTCTGGGGATTACACCAGTCATATACAGGCATTACTACACATTCAATTTATAGAGCACAGTGTCGGTAACAGTGCTTAATGCTACAGTACTATTACATGATTGCATATCTACATTACTGTATGATACTAGGATATATACATGCAGTCCAGCAGTTAGACCTGTTTTGTCAGGCTATTACACTTTTATTAACTTACAAACAATATGAGACTCTTACTGCCATATTCTGTAGTGTATGCAGTACTTGCCCTAAACAATACAGGTTTTATACTAGCAATTAATTTACTACTACTTTTATTTTTATTTCCTATAACAGTAAATGCATGAGTATTACTGACCTGCCTGGCATCACAACCTCGCCAGGTGAATGATATGGGCTCCTGGCTCATAGCCCGCTCCACTGCAGCTGTGGGTGACATAAGAGGAATATTTAGCCATGCCTATCCATGATATACCTGAGCTGGCAATTATTGCACACATACTGGTGTCATACTTACACACGTCTGGAACATCCCCTGACATTCGAGGCTCTTGGAGCCACTTCTCTAAGAGGACCCCTTATGCCGCTTCAGGTCAGGATAGTGGTGCCTGACCTGCTCACCAGTTTGGCATATGCCAGTGGCACTGGTCAGGTTGTGGGTGAGATGGTCCCTCACCTCTGCCTTATATTGGGAGCCCTGGTACTGGCCCTGCAGCAGTCTCTGAGCATGGTCTTTAACTAGGAGTTCTGCCATGACCTTGGACTCCTGGATGCACCAGCGCTGCACCCGGAAGTGCACACCTTCTCCCCTTACTGCAATAATGCCTGCAAGGGGAAGCTGCAACCAGTTGTTATTAGATGTATTCCCTCCTCTTGGGTTTAAGTAGGACCAATTTCCCGCACTTTTCTGTGATTGGCCGGTTTTGAAAAGGCTAAGCTATGGTCAAACCTGCTTACCTAGGGTTGGCATTGTCTAAAGAGGTATACCACTGGGCACATTGAGTTAGCTGGTCTACACATTACTTACACCAATGCTTAGCATTGCTTACATTAGACTTTGTATTATATTTTCTTTTGAGCATTGATCTCTTATTCATTGCATCTTATATATCTGCCAGGTATCCACGATTAATGTGTACATACACTCTATGGGGTCCTTGTGTTTTATTGGGGACTTCAACACTCTATTACAATTACAACTCACTTCTGGGCTTACTGCTGTACTCCAGTTCACATATTTATGTTATGTAGTGGGTTATGGGGCATATAACTGTATACTGATTCCTTCCACAGGTTCTGTTTGGTTTTTCTATGGTAAGGACTTGTTTGCTGATACCTCATTCTTCTTTACTTCTGTGATGGCTTGGTGGTTAACTACTGTGACTATAGTGTATGGGGTCCTGGGTTCAAGACCTGCATGGTTGTTTATTTTGTTGATGGCCAGAACAAGGGCTGTTGGATACAGAGTGATTAAGGCACTTTTGAGCAGTTGTAAGCGGGTTTGCGTGTGGGTAAGTACTGCTAACCTGCAGTTACATCTGATTACAGAGAGTTAGCTTTAGAATTGCTTAGCCAGTGTAGGCATTGCTTACCACAACACAAACAAGCTTATGCCCGCTAACTAGTGCTTAAATATGATTACTACTGCTTATTTGTGAAAAGAAAACAGGTGGATACTCTCCAGTAACCCACCGGAAGCCTTTAACAAATCACCTAGAAAGTTGGAAACGAAGAAAATGTTTACTTAAACTCAAACACTAGCTGTTCATCAGTTTAAAAACCAACTTCCTTGGAATGGATACAACGTCATAACAATTAAACCCCTTCTTATAGTTCCAGCCTTCCTCTCACATGATCACTAAGAAATATGTTAAAAATACATTGCTATTTAAAAAAAATATTTAAAAAAACCACGCTACTCATGTTGAATGAAATATCCTTTTTACAGTATAAGTACCCTAATCAACATGCACTGAAGAATCAAGTTAATACAATGAAATATTGAACTTATCACAAAATATTTCTTGCACGAGACTGCTGTATTTAAAGCACATATTGTATAGCATAGAATACTGTCTATAATATAAATGCACCAAATTGACCTGAGCTGAAATATCAATTAAAATACATAGAAATGGAAAACTTATTTTCCAAAACACTTTCAGCATGTATTTCGAACACGTATTATGTAGGATGGTCTGTAAAATGTGAACGCACCAAATTAACCTTAGCTAAAAGTTATTCTAAATGTCGGGAAAACAGATAGGAAATTACAAGTACGCATGTATGAACATCTGTACACTATAAGAAAGGGCAAGATGGAGAACGCTTTGGCAAAACACATCACAGAGAATCCTCAACATGAATTTTTATTCCAAGTAATTCCAAGTATTCCAAGTAATTGACCAAGTACAGTCAGATGGGAGGGGGGACCGGATTCCCTCATTTTGGAGAGTAGGGAATTGGTCTGGCAGCTAAGGTTAGATACCTGCCATTATCCTGGTATCAATGGTATGTCATCAATCACATGTTTATTGAAACTCAAAAGTTTAAACTGATGAAGTAATTATATAATTTTACAAGTGTCCATATATATAATTTGTTTGACAGATTGTAGTTTTGGATATAAGTCATTAAATAGATAGGGGTAGTTCCCTTAGAGGAAGTTGCAGGGCCACATGGTTGTGAGGACCATGTTAGTATATTTCAAATGGTTTATTTTGACATATTAACATATTAAAATAAGAACATGTAGTATCCCATGTCATATGTCATGTGTTTTAAACTAAGCAGTTTTGTGCTAGAATTGTTTTGTGATAATATGCTTTATAGTTTTATATTTCTATATATTTTAATTGATCCTTTAGCTAAGGTTAATTTGGTGCAGTCACATTTTACAGACCATCCTACATAATACGTGTTTGAAATACATGCTGAAAGTGTTTTGGAAAATAAGTTTTCCATTTCTATGTATTTTAATTGATATTTCAGCTCAGGTCAATTTGGTGCATTTATATTATAGACAGTATTCTATGCTATACAATACGTGCTTTAAATACAGCAGTCTCGTGCAAGAAATATTTTGTGATAATAAGTTCAATATTTCAATGTGTTAACTTGATTTTTCAGTACATGTTGATTAGGGTACTTATACTGTACAAAGGATATTTCATTCAACATGATTAGCGTGGTTTTTTAAAATATTTTTTTAAAATAGCAATGTATTTTTAACATAGTTCTTAGAGATCATGTGAGAGGAAGGCTGGAAATATAAGAAGGAGTTTAACTGTTATGACGTTGTATCCATTCTGAGGAAGTTGTTTTTTAAACTGACGAAAAGCTAGTGTTTAAGCTTAAATAAAAGTTTTCTTTGTTTCCAACATTTTGGGTGATTTATTAAAGGCTTCCAGTGGGTTACTGGAGAGTTTCCACCTGTTTTGTTTTCATTACAGTTTTTCCTTCGATCAACAGTTTGTACTGCTTATTTGTGCTTAAGCCTGCTTACTAGTGCCTTATTCATTATGACACTAACACCTCACATGTGCATTTACTGCAGTAGTTCAGTTCATAAAAATATGTTATTTAGTGGGTTATGCAACATAAATATTACTCATAATGTGCTTTGCCATAGTAAATGGAATCTGCTGCAGTGGGACTTGAACCAGGAATGCTTGCGTGCAAGGCGAATGCTCTGCCCACTACACTATTGCTATACTGCTTCATTTGCATATATCTTCCTTGTTATCCTCTTCAGCCATTTAAGCTACATTAACCTTAGCTAAGCGATGGGCACACCCGCGCACCTATGGTTAGCTTTAATCAGATTTAAAAAAAAAAAAAAAAAAAAAAGAGTTTCTTCATTTTATTCATTTATGTACTGTTGCTGTTGTACACAAGGGGGACTGTTGGTGGGGATATGCAGTCACCTGTGAGCAGTCTCACTCATTGCATACCCTTTTCTGCTGTTCTGCATTGTGGGGGCATGTATATTCTGAGAGCTCTGCTCTCAGACACACCCCCTGTACTCTAACATGCTCAGTGTAAGATTAAGAGGCCAGGCAGCGTGCCTTATTCATATGCATGAAGCGCTGCCATCTTGCTTCTAAACGGTCACTTCCATGCAGGACTAAGCTAGTCCTGCATGGAAGATTAGTAAATCTGGGGGTATACAAGTTATGCAGAGTAAGAAAAAACATCTTGTTACAGTTTGTGCAACTAGTAAAACAGAGTAAATGTGAAAAAAACACCACTTATATTACACATCGTAAGTAAAGCTGAGGGGAAAAAATCTGAGATTAAGAAGTGAGTAAATGCACTGAAGCTTCCCTGTCTGGGAATCAAACCAAGACCATGGCAGTGAGAGCTCCGAATCATAACTATTAGACCACCAGGCACTCTTCGATTATAGCTTAATGAGTGGAATAGCCTCTTTGTACTGGTATCCAAGCCTGATAGGTCTGTAATGTTTTGCAATGATGAAACTAAACTAATAGCACATGTAAATTTGATTTATATCCCATACCTTGTGTGATCTGACTGATTGAAAAAATAGATTAAAACGGGTTTCTTTCCACTATGAACCTAACCAAATGTTAATAGCAAATTACACTAGCCCCAAAATCTATACAAAAATCAATATTGTCCACAGCAAATGGAACCTTCTACTATGGAGTACTCCTTTGATCTCCCATGGAGCACATCTAATATTCTAAAGATAAATGGACAAAGATAGTAGGCTGCCTAGCAGATACGGGAGATTGTGAGAATTGGGAAAACCATCTCCCTAAAATTAATGTGATTCTAGATTCCCCAAGTCAAACTTGGTTGACTGCTAATGCAGATTAGTGCAAGTTAGGTATGGCAGAAACCAACTGTTTGGGTGACGCAATAAGCCGAGCAATACTGAAAATGCAAACTGAGAAATTTGAAGCTATATAAAAGTGGCCCATGACAACCCCTAAGAAATAGGCTATGACCTTTTTAGCCTGAATAGCTTTTATCACAAATGTATTCCTAATTTTGCTACCATTGCTAGTTCCATGACTAAAAGTAAGTCTCTTTCACAGCTTAAGTGTTAAGCTATAGCTGAAGAATGCTTTAGGCAACTAAACAATATGCTACATTCAGAACCAATGCTAAAATTTCTGGACTTTTTCAATCAATTTGTATGGCATATGGATGCCTCTGACTCGGGTGTAGATGCAGTTTTCTCTCAGGTTTTAAATGGAGACGAGGATCCCATTTGTTACATAAGCTGAAAACCCAGCAATGCTAAGACACATTCAGCTACAGAGAGTTAATTACTGGTCATACCCTACAATGGCTCTGCTAGCTGAAGCCTTACTATTTCAGACTTTAGCATTGTGTGTTGCATAGTATGTTAAATGTGAATAGGATTTTAGATCTAGTTCTATACACGGGAAACGTGCTATTATGGCTGCTGAGCCTGTAAAATGTATCAATGCTTGTGTACTTTTGTCTGCTGGGGCTGAATTTTACTGGTGGTTGCATCATGAGAGAGAAATAAAGAGCAGACATATGGATCAGTAGAATTTGCCCTTTTCCCACTGTTATGCAATTTCAGAGTTGGAATATCTCTCTCTCTCTCTCTCTATATATATATATATATATATATATATATATATATATATCTATATATATATATATATATATATATATAAATATATATATCTATATCTATATATATATCTATATATATATATATATATATATATATATATATATATATATATATGTATATATATATAGTGGGGGTCAAGGGGGCTTGCCCCCCGCATAAAATATTTTTTTGTTATGTTTTGATTTTACCTAAAATGATCAGTATTTTTGTACTGTCTTTTGAGGATTTCATTAGGTCATTTACTTATATATAGATAGATATATGATATTATATGTAGAGTGACTGAGTGACGGGGGTTACCTAATGTAGGGATCTAAACTTAGTCAGCAACTCAAACAAAACATGCTAGAGAGAGATATATGTCTCAGAGTTTGCCCATTCTTTGGAACAGGCTTCCTATTCACATTAAGCAAAGCCCTTCTCTGGTCCTCTGTAAATGCAGTTTTGGATCAATGTATGGAGAATCTCAAATTCACACCTGAGGTAGTACCTATGTCCCTTATGGACAGGGGCAATCTTTAAGATACTCAATGCACAGGCACAGATCCATGTCATACTCTTTCCCCTAGGAGCCATATATCGGGCAAAACTGGATTATATTGGCTAGGCTTGTAAGGGCCCTTAAGCTGTAAGCCTAAGAATCTTTGACAAATCAATATGCTGAGAGAATTACAATGAAAAGTGGAGTCAGCATGGCATGTAGAGTGAAGAAGAATAGGAAGAGGTTAAGTAATATAACCAGAGAGACAGCAGTTACATTTTCCTAGAGTCTTGTAAAATGTCTTGTTCACTGAGTATCAGAATATATATAAGGAAGTTACATGATAGGGTCTATGTTAAAGTCAGCGAATGCTTAAAATAGTGAACACTGATTTATCATAGGTTCATAGGTTCATAGCTGTGTTCTAGGCTAATGGCCGTGGAGCCTTTACAAGCCTATCCTATAGGATTACCCTGGCATCATGCACCGACATTAGTTCCCAGTGCCTCTGTTGAGTAAAGCAACTGGAGTGATCCCTGGGGTGAATTTTCTATTTCCCATCCACTCATCAAGATTTCTCTTGAAGAAGGTCAGTGAGGTGCTCTGCTTGACATGTATGGGAAGTCTGCCCCATAGCATTGGCAGCCTCTGGGTTATGAACCTGTCCCTCCAGCATGTTCTGTGGATTATGGTAATGAGGTTGAGGTCTCTGAAGCGTGTGGTGTGGAGAGATTCAGATTTCTTTAGATGTAGTATTTCTAACAGAGCTGGGTCAGACATGGCTTTGTAAGTCAAGCAGAGATCGCCTCTAAGTAGGCGATATGAGTTTTTTTTAGTCTATCCATATAGGACAAATGTTTAAGGCCTAGGATCCTCTTTGTGAGGTACTTTTGCAGGCATCTCCAGTTGTTGCAGGTGTTTAGTGAGGTACATGCCAAATGGGGCATTGTATTCAATGTCTGGCCTAATGGGGGAAGAGGAGAGGGAGAGAATGACCTCTTTTTTCCTGAATGCAAAACCCTTAGTAATGAGATGTGCCACATAGAAGGACTTTCTGACCACAGTGGCAATGTGGAGTTCAAAAGAGAGGTTGCTGTCAACCTGTGTTCCCAGATCTCTTATAACACCTTCTGTGTTCAGTGGATTACGATCGATGTGGTAATTCGTAGGAACCTGTTTTTTCCCAAAGGGGATGATGATGCATTTTTTTGGCATTGAGCTTAAGGCCATGCTTCTGACACCAGTCATTGCTCTCAGTGAGGCCTTTCTGTATGATGTCAACATTACTCAGGGAGTTAATAATAGCTCCCAACTTGCAATTATCTGTGAACTTTGTCAGCCAGAGTCCCTTCATGTTGGCCTGGACTTCAGAGAAGGAGATACCAAACAGGAGAGGACCCAGGATCGAACCCTGTGGGACTCCACTCATGACTGGTTAGCAGTCTGACTTGGAGTCAGATACTTTCACACTGTGGGTTCTACCTGTGAGCCAGTTTGCAACCCACCTAGGGATATAGTGGTTAATGCCTAGTTTAGTGAGTTTTTCTATTATTCCTGAGTGGGGAATGGTATCAAAGGCCTTGGCTAGATCAAGGTAGGGTGTATGAACCACCTTGCCTTCATATACATCTCTAGTGACTGACTCAAAGAAGTTAACCAAGTTGAACAGGCATGATCTACCCTTCACAAAACCAAACTGTGTGGGATCCAAAGTTTGGAGAGTCCCTATATCCTTGTTTATTAGGTCCATGATGATGCATTCCATAGCTTTCTATATCAGACTTGTCAGGCTAATGGGGCAATAGTTCCCCGGGTCTGTAGTCACTCCTCCTTTGTGGAGAGGGATGACTGTAGTAGTGTGTCATTTGGTAGGGACAAAGCCTGAGGTGATGCTGTGACTGAACAGGGCACACAGGTGAGGTTCCAGTTCACTCTGTAGTTCACGTAGAACACAGCCAGAGATATTGTCAGGTCTCATAGAAGCTGTATTCCTGGCCTTGGACAGTGCTGTTTTAACCTGTGAAGCAGTAATACTGGGTGCGTGGCAGGCTACTGGTATTGTGACTGGTCCCTTGGGGGGAGGGAAGGGTAAAGCTGGCACTGAATCTGTCGGCTAGTATATTGGCAATATCTGTTGACTTGGTATAAGAGGTACCATTGTGCAGTAGCTCAGAGCAAATCCTTTAATAGCAAAAGCTGACAATCCTGAAGACAAGAAACAGCGATTTTTTTTTCCAGGGGAAAAAAAAAGTTCAAAACACAAAATAAAGTCCTCCCGATGTGGGGGGATATACACCCACACCCCTCTACTTAAATATACCAACTCTGAGATTGCACCACAGTGGAAGAAATGGCAATGTCCCAAAATGGCCCAACAATTTTTTTCCCTGGGAAAAAAATCACTGTTCCGTAACTTTGGGATTATCAGCTTTCGCTCTTAAAGGGTCGATAAATCAGCGTTCGTTATTTTAAGCATTCGGTGATTTAATATAGACCCACATGATATTTATGCAGGGAATATTTCTACAGTTATCTGAAAAAAAGTTTTATAATAATATATTTGAAAAATATAGCCACAGAAACTGATTTGGAAACCAATGTGCTGGACAAATAAAAAAACGCTCTTATTAGATTAAAGGTCTAATTTGAACTCTCAGATTCTGAAAGTCATAGTTGTTAGGGCCCAAACCATCCTGTAGAGTGATATACCCTCATGGTGGATTAATATTTCCCTGTACTCTTTGCCACAATTAACAAGTGAAAAGGTATATTTAGAAGTCTGATTAAAATGCATCTGAGACTGTAAGAAAGAGAGCAGCACATGCATATATACAGGTGGATGCACAGCAATAGGTATCCCAGTTGTCACTATGTCCATCTATTTATATATATGTAGTGTTTGTGATTTGTAGGTATATTGTGTGCACTTGTGTTTATTTATGTGTCCATATAGGTTTCAGTGTGTGAGTGCAGTGATTATAGTGTGCACTACATGTTATTGCTTTGTAGCTTTTTAAAAAAAGTCCTTTATTCCTCATTTAAATAAACATTAGGGCTTCTGCTTTTCAGAGCATGATTCTCTGACTCATTACCTGGCATGGATAATTTTTTTGTGGAGTTTGTATGCCCTACACATGTCAGCATCCATTTTTGGTGTGGTGTCTGGCTTCCTGGATAATTCCAGCCAAGTATATACTTAAAAATGTAGTTGCCACGTATATACTTAAAAATGTAGTCATGTCAGCACTGAGTTTTGAACTAACTTCTTATAAATGATAAAATAATTATAATTACATAAATAGCTCACTGTTTTCATTTTGTCTGATAATTAAACTCAAATGTGAATTATGAACAGCACATCATTATCCCTAATGTTCTGCAACAAATCAATGTCTCACATATAAAGTCATCATCATCACATCTGTGTAGACCAGTGGCTCACGTACAATGTCATCATCATCATCATTATCACGTTTCTGCAGACCAATGGCTCATGTATAATGTCATCATCATCATCATGTCTCTGCAGAGCAATGGCTCACGTATAATGTCATCATCATCATCACGTCTCTGCAGAGCAATGGCTCACGTATAATGTCATCATCATCATCATCATCATCATCATCACGTCTCTGCAGACCATTGGCTCATGTATAATGTCATCATCATCATGTCTCTGCAGACCAACGGCTCAAGTATAATGTCATCATCATCATCACGTCTCTGCAGACCAATGGCTCTCGTATGATGTCATCATCATCACATCTCTGCATACCAATGGCTCACGTATAATGTCATCATCATCATCATCATCACATCTCTTCAGACCAATGGCTCACTTATAATGTCATCATCATCATCACGTCTCTGCAGACCAATGGCTGAAGTATAATGTCATCATCATCATCATCACATCTCTGCAGACCAATGGCTCACGTATAATGTCATCATCATTATCATCACATCTCTGGAGACCAATGGCTCATGTATAATGTCATCATCATCATCACATCTCTGCAAACCAATGGTTCATGTATAATGTCATCAGCACGTCTCTTCAGACCAGTGGCTCACATATAATGACATCATCATCATCACGTCTCTGCAGACCAATGGCTCACGTATAATGTCATCATCATCATCATCATCATCATCACGTCTCTGCACACCAATAGTTCATGTATAATGTCATCATCATCATCATCATCATCATCATCATCATATCTCTGCAGACCAATGGCTCACGTATAATGTCATCATCATCATCAAGTCTCTGTAGACCAATGGCTCACGTATAATGTCATCATCATCACATCTCTGCAGACCGATGACTCAAGTATAATGTCATCATCATCATCACGTCTCTGCAGACCAATGATTCACGTATAATATCATCATCATCACATCTCTGCAGACCAATGACTCAAGTATAATGTCATCATCATCATCACGTCTCTGCAGACAAATGGCTCATGTATAATGTCATCATCACGTCTCTTCAGACCAATGGCTCACGTATAATGTCATCATCATCATCACATCTCTGCAGACCAATGGCTCACGTATAATGTCATCATCATCATCATCATCACGTCTCTGCAGACCAATGGTTCATGTATAATGCCATCATCGTCATCATCATCATCATCTTCATCATCATATCTCTGCAGGCCAATGGTTCATGTATAATGTCATCATCATCACGTCTCTGCAGACCAATGGCTCACGTATAATGTCATCATCATCATCATCATCACGTCTCTGCACACCAATAGTTCATGTATAATGTCATCATCATCATCATCATCATCATCATCATCATCATATCTCTGCAGACCAATGGCTCACGTATAATGTCATCATCATCATCAAGTCTCTGTAGACCAATGGCTCACGTATAATGTCATCATCATCACATCTCTGCAGACCAATGAGTCAAGTATAATGTCATCATCATCATCACGTCTCTGCAGACCAATGACTCACATATAATGTCATCATCACATCTCTGCAGACCAATGACTCAAGTATAATGTCATCATCATCATCATGTCTCTGCAGACCAATGACTCACTTATAACGTCATCATCATCACATCTCTGCAGACCAATGGCTCACGTATAATGTCATCATCACCACATCTCTTCGGACTAATGGCTCACTTATCATGTCATCATCATCATCGCGTCTGTGCAGAACAATGGCTTACATATAATGTCATCATCATCACATCTCTGCAGACCAATGGCTCACATATAATGTCATCATTATCACGTCTATTCAGACCAATGTCTCACGTATAATGTCATCATCATCATCATTATCACATCTCTGCAGAACAATGGCTCACGTATAATGTCATCATCATCATCATTATCACATCTCTGCAGAACAATGGCTCACATATAATGTCATCATCATCACGTCTCTGCAGACCAGTGGCTCACGTATAATGTCATCATAATGTCTCGACAGACCAATGGCTCATGTATACTGTCATCATCATCATGCCTCTGCAAACAGATGGCTCACATATAATGTCATCATCATCAGGTCTCTGCAGACTGATGGCTCATGTGTAATGTCATCATCATCACGTCTCGACAGACTGCATAAAGTGTAGCACTGATTTTATGAACTATAGAGCTGATGTTACTCAACTTAAAAGTTACTCTTTTAATAGTAAAATGGTTCATTTTATATGTTATTACAGGCAAGACTTTTTATCTTCTACACAAATCAATGTATTTTCTTAAAAATAAAATTTTTAAACATTTGTGTTCCAGTTTCTTTTTATGCTAATTTTTATTATACAGTCACAGATTCTTCAAAATAACAGAGCTGTTTCTTTTTCATATGTCAAATATATGGTGTAGAATACAACTAGGAGCAGACTATTCATACAAGTGGAAGTGTGCAAAAGCCAGTTAAACAGTTAGCAATTAACTATATTATTTTATTTTCTGTATTTATCTTTCTCATTTATTATTCAATCAAACATATATGTATAAGGCTGGATTCCAAAAGAAACTTACTCTCAGTGTGGCATGGGAAAGTATGTCTTAGGTGAGCTACAGGTGCAAGTGATACCAAAAGTTCCAGAAATACAGCATACATGATAACAAAGAGGAAATCATGTATTTATGACCTGACAATGCACACCTGATTTATAACATAGCATGTGTATTCCATGGAAGTAAAATGTAATGAAGGCTTTCATCAGAACGCACCACTAATTTTCTAGACATAAATTACAGGGGCCATACTTAATATTTTTTTTTTGTTTGACTTTTCAGATTTTGCAGAATTAGGAAGGGAGTTAGTGCATGCATTGTGTAGGTTGGGTGGCTATAAGCAATGTTGGAGGAGGACCTGCAAATGTGTCTTATCCTGAGAAGACAACCAGCATGTGGTTAAGCCTGGTTTTGGGTCAAGAAGTTATGGATAGGTGGCTACTTTAGTGACATAGAGTGATAAAGCCTTGATTATAGCCCAATCAAACCAGGTTTGATTAGCTCCTTGGGCGACTGATGGAAAGGCAGGGAGGGATGGGTGTACCCATCCCAGGTGAGAAGTCATTCACCACTGATGCTCCCTGGAGGCAGGCATGGTTCAAAGAGGGGAGTTGCCCTTAAACGTAAAAGCAATGAGTGTAGGAGGTGGGGCAGGGAAGTCAGTAGAGCAAATAAAGAAAACCCCCAGACAGCAGTGGAGATGCCCAAGCCCACGGGATGCAATTAGGATCCATGACCAGCCCCAGATATATTGAAGCAAGTCTGTGGTACAGCAGAACATCTATTGGACCCAGCATGGATGTGGAGCACCAAGGGCTGGGCTGCTATTTTGAAGTCCCAAGGGGCTCAAAAAAAAAGAAGTTAAGGGTAGGTGCAAATGTGCAGACTAGAGAGATAGATAGATGGTGCATGCTGTGTTTGGGATTTGTGCATACAATCTGTGGAGTAACCCAGCCTCAGTGGAAACTAATGTATGTATGATCCTAGAGTTACTGGGCTTCTGGACATTCCAGTGGCACCTGGGTGATACCATAGTGGTGTCCCAGATAACAGCACACCCTAACCACTGCCAATACCTCACAGTTCAAAATACTTCTAAAGTCCCATCTATCTAATTCTTAGTTCTGCTCTTGTCTAACTCCTGGTTGACTATCATTCCCTTTTGTCTAACTCCTGGCTGACATCCAGCTGTATTGTTTTTTTCTTTTACATGCCTATCTTTCTATGTAGATGTTTTCTGTCTGTTTGAAATATGCCTATCTTAACTCACCTATAAACTTATCACAAATATCACCTAACTTTCTGACTCAAGATACTCTGTTCAATCTTTTCACTGTCACCCTAATTACTTCATTGTACCCAAACTCCTCACCTACACCATGTACAGTTTATTGCATACTAGAAAGAGTGACATAGTCACATGTATATAAATTCATGATTATAAATGTATAACACATGAAACATTTTTTTTCTACTATTTTTATGCACTACTTATGCTTCTTTATATATGACTTTTTATGTATAACTTTGTATATGTATTATGTTATTCTGTTCTTTTGTTTATGTTACTGCTGACTAAGATTACAAATGTCTTTTGTTACTTGCATCTATCAGGGCATTCCCCCTGGCCTCTGGTGAAAATGGGCCTGTGCCCAGTCAGACTATCCAAGTAAACAGACGTCAAATAAATTAATAAAATAAATAACACATATATGACAGTTCCTGGCACTCATGTGCAGCAAAGCAAATAAGTACATCTGCTTCCAAAGTACACCATGGTAGCACCCGACTATTATGGAATGGTTTTATGCCATAGTTAGTGTATCCCATGTCCTTGATATGATAGATTACACCCATATACCAATTAAAAACCCTGCTGGTGCAGATGCAGTACTGTATCACAACTGGAAGGGGAGGACCTCTCTCATTTGGCAGGTAATGTGCACTACAGATAGCTGCATCATTGATCATTGTGCAGCACATTCTGGTTTTGTACATGATGTTACTGTATGGCATTAAGATGTTCTATAGGCTGTGAATCAAGATGGTGAAATGACTCCCTTTTGAAATGTTGGTAGTCATAATGTCATCTATGTCTGTGCATCTGTGTTTGGGTAGTGGGCACATCAACGCAGCCTGCTACTAAAACATATAATATGTATGTATGTATATATATATATATATATATATATATATATATATATATATATATAGTTATACAGATATATATATATATATATATATATATATATATACATATAATATATATATATATATATATATATATATATATATATGTATATATATATAAAATAATTATGTATATTTGATGGTAACATGCCCCAAGATGTTAAAAGGATCACCATGTAACAACATTGCATTTTTGCAAGTCAGATACCTTCCTAAGATAACATCCTATAAGACCACACAACATGACATATATGTGCCTTGCTCAGATGTGAATCTGTGGAGTGCCACATTGTACTACAAAAAGACCATCTTTAGAAAGTCATATAAGACAGTCACAGTGGATATGAACACATGTTAGGCACATGCGTGGAACATGCTTGCAGAAAAGCTGTATTCTACACTTATGTGTGCTATGTGTTTTCACTAGTAAAACACAAGGAATGATTAGCAAGTTATTATGTGCATTGTAGATTATATCACAAGATATTGCAATATGTTGGCATGTAGCAGTATGTATGTCAAAATGATGAGTTAATACTATACTGATGGGTGGCATACAGAGTATATTGCTCAGGGCACATATAGCTTTTGTAGTGCTGTGGCACTGCACTTGCACAGCTGAGACAAGCTGATCTACAATAGATTTCACTCTGTCTCAAAGTTCAGCACAGGCTTCCATGACCTCCGTATGCTTTTAATCCTGACTCTTGACCAATATGATCATTGTTTCATGATGATGTTATGACTACTCATGGGCCTGTAATAGCTTGTAAAAACCTCCATATATATGAACATGCATCTCCTTCACATAAGCACATGCCCATCTATGGATATCTAATGTCCATTGTGGAGCCAGGTCACCACCACTTTCACAGACCTGCAGGAACAGTTGATCAAGGTCTTCATGTTGACCTGTAGTTGATACCCTACTATAAATATAATGGTCAGGATCACTTACCTCTGGGTTAAAGATAACACCTGGCCAGATGGACTGTGGACTGTCGACCATGGGGTAGATGATGGCATTTCAAGTGTAGTGTTCTGTGTATCAATTGCTGTGGTCTCTTTGTCTAACACATCATTCCCTCTGTCAGGGTCAGTGGAAAAGCTGTGGAAGAATGCAGGAAGTAGATCAGCTGCAGTAATGGAAACAGAAATGCAATTACACATTGCACATGCCAACATAAGGTAAGCTGTTTCAATATAGACTGTCATGTACAAGTCTATACAGCAGATGCTATAGAACTTTCTAAAGTATGTCCATAGGAAAAAGAAACCAAAGGATGTGCCCTCAGTTTGGAAGAAAATGAACTAAGAGAAGAGTTGCTTGATTTAATGGACATGGATAGATATATTAAGATCAATGAGAGAAATGGACTGCAGAAGGTCAATAAAACCCAAAAAGTAAGAAGTCTGATAAAACAAATGAACAAAGTAATTAGGACTATCCATAGAGATCCATGCAATATAACAGACGTAAACAGGATATACTACTGTGCTGCTAAATTAATAACTGAAAAGTTGTACCACAAAAACACAGGGTAGTGAGGGAAAGGAGGGGGAGAAATCGAATAGAGAAAACCGTAAAGCAATTAAGACAAGAAGTGTCACTGTTAGAAGACTATAGAAGAAGAAATAGACCAACAAAAATACTAAGAAAGATAGATGTGATTAAAGCAATGCACAGTATTAGAACAGACCAGGATCTATCATGCACTATCGCAAATAACAAACTAAAAATTTCAGTGCAGACAGAAAAACTTAGAAGACACACAGATAAATATAAGGGAAAAGTACAAAATAAGCAATTTATTGATGACCCAAAAAAGTTTTATAGAGAATTGGGAAATAAGGTAAAAGGAAATGAAAGACTGTCAAAAAAAGACGATGTAGATACATTTTGGAGAAGTATCTATGAAGATCCTGTGGAACATAACAAAGATGCTAAATGGATAGAAGAAGTAAAAGAAAGAATAAGAAGTTTAAGAGTACAGGATATGACATGGGATGAAATAACAGCCAGAGAGATTGAAACAAAGTTAAGAAAAGCCTCTAACTGGAAAGCTCCAGGGCTAGGTGCAGTTCCTAACTTTTGGTTAAAAGTATTAACATCTTTACACGAGGATTTAACCATGAGTAAGAACTATTTATATGCGCACTCCAAACAGACACCACACTTGCTAACAACAAGCAAAACAATGCTCTTACTTAAGAGTGAACCTGCAAGCTACCCTAAAAATTATAGATCAATAACTTGCCTTCTGACGGCATATAAACTATACACAAGAATTGACACCAACAGAGATTATAGTCATTTAGAAGCAAACTCAATTACAGCAGTAGAACAAAAGGACAATAAAAGAATGTCATATGGAGCAAAGGATCATTTGTGTTAAATAAAGTTATAGTGGAGAACTGTAAAAAGGGGAAGAATCTAAGTATGGCATGGATTGACTACAAAAAAAGCATTTGATAGTATCCCACATTCATGAGTAAAAGAGTGCTTAAAAATATATAAGATACACCCTACACTGGTTGACTACATTACAGTACATGAAACAATGGCAGATCACTTTGCAATTAAGCTATGATAAAGGACAGATTATTATCCCAGGGATAAAAATGCAAAGGGGATATTCCAGGATGACTCTCTGTCTCCATTGCTATTCTGCCTTGCCATTAATCCATTAAGCTGTTTACTTAACAGCTTAGGCCATGGCTACAATTTGGCTCCTAGAAAACAACAAAGTCTAATGACTTCTCATCTTCTCTTTGCCAATAATTTAAAACTGTATAGCTCATCATATGAGGAACTGAAAGCACAGCTGCAGGTTGTTAAACCTTTTTCAGATGATATTGGAATGTCATTTGGTCTTGATAAATGTGCAAAAGCAACCTTTAAAAAAAAGGGAAAACTGCAGCACCAGGAAAACATCAGTTTGGGACAATAATGTGATATAAAAGAACTTAAGTAAGAGGGAGTATATAAATACTTGGGAATTGATGAAGGATCTGCAATAAAACATGAACAAATGCGAATAAAACTCAGTAAGGAATGCTTTAGAATACTTAAATTAATCCTGAGAACAGCATTGATATCTAGGAACAAGATCCAAGCTATAAACCAGTTTGCTCTTCCTGTCCTAACATACAGTTTTGGAGTGATGACTGGCCCCAAAAAGTGTTGGATAGGTTAGATATTAAAACAAGAAGGATGCTTCATGCTTATCAAATGTTTTATAAAAAACAATGTATACGAAAATTCTATATTTCCCATCCTGAAGGAGGGATGGGAATTCCAGAAATTGATTACATGTATAGATCTGCAATCGTGGGACTCCACACATATCTACTGACCTCATAAGATCCAAATGTAGTGAAAGTTTTGAAACATACAGCTCAGATGGTTTAGTGGTAAGCACCATGACTATGGTGCGCATGGTCCAGGGTTCAACACCTGCAATGCTTTCAAAATGTTACTCAAAAGCCAACTTTGCACTTCTCAAGACTGAGGTGGAATCCTTCAAAGCCCCTGGGCCAGAGGATAATACAGCCCAATCCACAGAATCCTTTACAAATGCATTCTATGAGCACCTTCAGGAATGCTTGGATCGTGCTATCCCAAATAAAACCAAGACTCACTCCTCCAAAAACAGGAGACCGGTCTGGTGGACTCTGGCCATAAATAAGCTATACAACAGAAGGAGGAAGCTACTACATGACAGAGCAAAATCCCAAAAAGGGAAGGCATCTCTGATCAGTATTAGCAAGAAACTTCGATCCCTCATAAAATCATCAAAGGCCAGCTTCGAAAGAAAAATTGCCCTAGACACTAAAGATAATCACAAGGCCTTCTTTAGTTATGTCAGAAACATGGGCGGAAACTCCCAGATATGCTCTGAATAGTTGCATAATGGTACAAAATATACCGAACCTACAGACATAGCCAACATCCTGGCAGACAGATTCAGCGCAACCCCCCCCCTTCCCCCCCAAAGGAGCAAATGCCTATCCCAACTGAATGTAACCTCCCTGACATCACAGATGCACAGGTGAAAGCTGCCTTCTCCAAAGCAAAAAACACAGCATCTATGGGACCGGACGGTGTCCCAGGCTGTGTCTTACAGGAGCTCCAAGAAGAACTGAACCCTCACATTAAGTCACTGTTCAAACTTAGCCTTACTACAGGGTATGTACCCAAAGAATGGCATACAGCTACAGTGGTCCCACTCCACAAAGGTGGTGCCACAACGGACCCCGGAAACTATCGCCCCATAAGCCTGACTAGTCTGGTCTGTAAAGCTATGGAGCGTATTATCATGGAACTCATAAAAAAAAGACATCGGGAGCCTCCAGACACTGGACCCTACCTAATTCGGCTTTGTTAAGGGCAGATCTTGCCTCTTAAACCTAGTTGATTTCTTTGAAACAGTTACCAAAGCCATAGATGAGGGCAAGGTAGTCCACACAGCCTACCTGGACCTCGCAAAAGCCTTCGACACAATACCCCACTCGGGCATCATAAATAAGCTTACCAGCTTAAATATCAACCCCTATATCACAAGATGGTTTGCAAACTGGCTCAGAGATAGAACCCCCATGGTCAGAATCGCAGGTGCCATGTCCGAATCCAAACCAGTTACAAGTGGCATCCCACAGGGCTCAGTTCTGGGACTTCTCTTGTTCGGTATATACTTCTCTGAGGTTCAGGCTAACACGGGGGGATTATGGCTGACAAAGTTCGCAGATGACTGCAAACTGGGGGCCATAATTGAATCTCCAACTGACACAAGCATCCTCCAAAAGGGTCTCACAGAGACGGATGCTTGGTGCCAGAGCCACGGCCTCAAGCTAAATGCTAAAAAGTGCATAGTCATCCCCTTTGGGAAAAACAAGGTGCCCACAAATTACCACATAGGTGGTAATCCATTAAGTATGGAAGAAGTAATTAGAGATTTGGGGACCAACATAGATAGCAATCTCTCCTTTGATAATCACGTTGCCAAAGTGGTTAGAAAGACTTTCTATATAGCCCACCTTATCACAAAAGGGTTCGCATCTAGATCAAGAGAGGTCATTGTGCCCCTCTACTCATCACTCATCAGGCCCATAATTGAATACAATGCCCCTTTTGGGATGTACCTTACCCGACACCTGCAGCAACTGGAGAGACCCCAGAAGTACCTCACCAAAAGGATTGTGGGCTACAAACAGATGTCCTATGCAGCTCGACTAAAGAAACTCCAGCTCTACTCAGTTGCTTACTGCCTACTCAGAGGCGATCTATGCCTGATGTACAAAGCCATGTCAAACCCAGAATTAATGGACATGCTCCACCTCAAAAAATCCAAGTCCCTTAGAGCTACACGCTCCAGGGACCTAAACCTCAGCACAAAAATAAATAGGACATGCTGGAGGGACAGATTCATTTCCCAGAGGCTCCCCTCACTCTGGAATAGAATCCCAATTCATGTTAGACATAGCCCCTCGCTGACCCTCTTCAAGCAAAATCTGGACACGTGGATGGGAAATCGCAAATTCACCCCTTGGATCTCTTCTGTGTCCCTGCTAGACAGAGGCACAGTAAACTAATCTTCAAAGGGTACCTTCTGTGACCTACTTTACAAAGGCACAGTAGGCTAATCTAATAGGGAGGCAGAAGCCAAATACACTTTGGCTAGGCTTATAAATGCCCTAGGGCAGATAGCCTAGTATCTACCTATGATCCTATGAGGAGAATAAATCTAAGATGACTTCTCCGCTTAATCTAGCAGGAGCATATCGAGATAAAGCAGGAATTGAAACCAAACCAGAAGTAGATAAAAACCAGGCAGCAACTGAATGTGCCAAAATAACAAAAGAAAGAATATAAGGTTAAAGACCAGATGAGAAGGCAAGAAATGTGGAAAAAACATAAATGCATTTACAAGTATAGAAAACTTCTGGAAGAGCCTCATGTTGATCAAGAATGATCACAGGAATGGTTAAGGAGAGACAAATTCAAACCAAGAAATGAAAGATTAATATTGGTAGCCCAAGACAGTGGGCTTCATACACGCTGGTTTACAAAGTCCATTGAACATGTGGGAGAAACAGGCAATTGTAGGTTTTGTAAAGCCGAATTGAAAACAGTCACACACCTTGTTGTGACACATGGCAGAAGGACTGTATACTGAAAGGCATAATAATGTAACGAGACCATTGCACTGGGGATCGTGCAAACATTATGGCATCAAAGTGGCTGAAAACCACTGGAAACATGAGCCACAAAGCATCATAGAAAAGGATAAAGTTTGTATCACATGGGATCACCCAATACCAACAGTTCAAAAGATAGATGCTAGAAAACCACATATAGTGGTCCAAGAAAAGAAGACAAAAGTAGCATTGATCATTGAAATCGCCACATCCAGTGATTATCATGTCTTGTGTACAGAGAGACACAAAGCATACCTCTCAACTGTTCAGATTTTCGCAGAATGTACAGATTTTTACCTCATATTTTTGGTGTATTCCTCGTAAAATCTGTACCTTTCTGGCAAATAGTTAAGGATTGAAGTCATTAAATAATGACAAATATTTGAGTTAAAAACCTCCACATCCTTCAGAAAACTCATCCTAATGCAAAACCTATTATTCTATCAACTTTCTAAGTTTGTAAGGGCAATATTTAAAATCTATTCCTATTTGTCCCCCCATCATCTTAGTCTTTGTCCAGATTTTTTGCTCTAAGAGGTTGAGAGGTATGACACAAAGTCATAAAATACCAGGCTCTGCAGGCAGAAACAAGAGCCATGTGGAAGAAAGATACCCAGACATTGACAATAATAGTAGGAGCAATGCGTCTTATTAAAAAAAAAAAAAAAAAAAAGAAAGAAAAGAATTTACAATCATATTTAGATATGTTACCAGTCCATGTAACCCCATACAAATTGCAGAAGGAGTCCTTACTGGGCACATTGCGGGTACCGCAAAGAGTGCTAATGGCTGACATCAAAGATTGAAACAATAGTAATTTAATGAACTTTAATCATACTTTGAATATGGGATGGGGTCCATTCCTGTCATGGTATTAGAAACCCAAAAGACTTGGAGAAGCTAAAAAGCTAGAAAAAGAGAAAGATGGGCATACCTGGTGTTCGTGTGGATGACCTCACAACATATGAAGGACCTGAAATGAAATAAATTTGGCAAGCAAAGAAATACAAGAAATCTATGCAGGCTGATTTGCCATAGGACAGTGCTTACCTGCTCTGTCATAGACTGATGATGACACCTACATGTAAAAACAACTTGAACTGTCAGTTATATGAAGCATAAATGCTATAAATGCCTTGGTTTATTAGCTGAATATTTTCCCAAACTAACACACCTTTTCACCTAAGGAAACCAACCTCAATACCATCACCCAGTATCCTATGGTTTCTGCACTGCTGGTGGTACAAGGAAAGAATCTCCTCTGTTGGTGAGTGGATCAGTACTGTTGTGCTGCCTTGAGTGGTATTATCATGTCATTTGTACTCTCATTTTTTAGGATGCTGCACTTAGTATCATGTTAGTATGATGATGACTACAGTCCATAAGCACCCTAATATGTCCACCAACAGCATTCCTCCTGCATGAAATATCTTCCCAGGTATGATTCTTCCATATATTGTGACAGCCTCTCCTGCTTTAATTTCTCCAGTTATATTGGGTTTCTAATCCCATGACAAGAATGGACCCCGTTCCTAAGTCAGAGTGTGATTAGAGTTCATGCACTCAGTATTGTTTCAGTCTTTTCATGTTAGCCAACACACTGCTCTTCCCAGCACCTGTAATGTGCCTAGAATAGCCTCCTTCTGTAGCTCATGAGGGATTACTTATATTGGTAGCATTTCTGAGTCATCGTCATCTTTCGGCTGATCCCGTTAGGGGTCGCTACAGCGGATCATCTGTTTCCATTTCTTCCTGTCCTCTGCATCTTGCTCTGTCACAACGATCACCTGCATGTCCTCTCTCACCACATCCATAAACCTTATCTTAGGCCTTCCTCTTTTCCTGTTACCTGGTAGCTTCATCCTTAGCATCTTTTTCCCAATATACTCAGCATCCCTCCTCAGCACATGTCCAAACCAACATAATCTTGCCTCTCTGGCATTGTCTCCAAACCTTCCAACCTGGGCTGACCCTCTAATGAACTTATCCTAATCCTGTCCACCCTTGTCACAAGTCTTAACATCTTTAACTCTGCCATAGCCAGCTCTAACTCCTGCCATTTTGTCAATGTCACTGTCTCCAGCTCATATAATATAGCTGGTCTCACTACCCTGTTGTAGACCTTCCCTTTCACACTTACTGGTACTCGTCTTTCACAAATCACTCCTGACACTCTTCTCCACCCACTCCATCCTGTCTGTACTTTCTTCTTCACCTCTCTTCCACTCTCACCATTACTCTGAACTATTGATCCCAAGTATTTAAACTCATCCACTTGTGCCACCTCTACTCCTTGCATCCTCACCATTTCTCTATCCTCCCTCTCATTCACACACATATATTCTGTCTTAGTCCTGCAGACTTTCATTCCTCTTCTCTGTAGAGCATATCTCCATCTCTCCAGGGTCTCCAGCACCTGTTCCCTACTCTCACTACAGATCACAATGTCATCTGCAAACATCATAGTCCACGGGGACTCTTGTCTGATCTCGTCTGTCAACCTGTCCATCACCATTGCAAATAAGAAAGGGCTCAGAGCTGATCCTTGATGTAATCCCACCGCCACCTTAAATGCATCCGTCACTCCCACCGCAGACCTCACCGCTGTCACACTACCCTCATACATATCCTGTACCACTCTTATATACTTCTCTGACACTCCCGACTTCCTCATACAATACCACAACTCCTCTCTAGGCACCCTGTCATATGCTTTCTCTAAGTCTACAAAAACACAATGCAACTCCTTCTGACCTTCTCTGTACTTCTCCATCAACACTCTCAAAGCAAACATTGCATCTGTAGTGCTCTTTCCCTGCATGAAACAATACTGCTGATCACTAATCATCATGTCCCTTCTGAACCCAGCTTCCACTACTCTTTCCCATAGCTTCATGCTGTGACTGATCAATTTAATCCCTCTGTAGTTACTACAGCTCTGCACATCACCCTTATTCTTAAAAATCGGTATCAAAACACTTTTTCTCCATTCCTCAGGCATCCACTCACTTTCCAAAATTTCATTAAACAATCTGGTTAAAAACTCCACTGCCATTTCAATTAAACACCTCCATGCTTCCACAGGTATGTCATCTGGACCAACAGCCTTTCCATTCTACATCCTCTTCATAGCTATCATTACTTCCTCCTTGCTAATCCATTGCACTTCATGATTCACTATCCCCACATCATCCAACCTTCTCTCTCTCTCGTTCTCTTCATTCATCAACCCATCAAAGTACTCTTTCTATCTGCTCAACACACTTTCCTCACTTGTAAGTATGTTTCACTCATTATCCTTTATCACCTTTACCTGCTGCACATCCTTTGTAGCTCGGTCTCTCTGTCTAGCCAATCCATACAGGTCCTTTTCTCCCTCCTTGGTGTCCAATCTTTCATACAACTCTTCATATGCCTTATCCTTAGCCTTCGCCACCTCTCTCTTTGCCATGCATCTCATCTCCTTATACTCCTGTCTACTTTCATCATCTCTCTGACAATTCCACTTCTTCTTTGCCATCCTCTTTCTCTGTATACTCTCCTGTACTTCCTCATTCCACCACCATGTCTCCTTGCTGTCCTTCCTCTGTCCAGATGTCAGACCAAGCACCTTTCTAGCCATCTCCCTTACTAGCTCTGCTGTAGTTACCCAGCTATTTAGTAACTCTTCCCTGCCACCCAGTGCCTGTCTTAACTCTTCCCTGAACTCCACCTCACAATTACCCTTTTTCAATTTCCACCATTTGATCCTTGGTGCTGCCCTCACACTCCACCGCCTCTTCTTGATCACCAATGTCATCTTACAAACCACCATCTTATGCTGCCTAACTACACTTTCCCCGGTCACCACTTTACAGTCTCCAATCTCATTCAAACTGGCCCTCCTACGTAAGATATAATCCACCTGTGTGCATCTTCCTCCACTCTTGTATGTCACCCTATGCTCCTCCCTCTTGTTAAAATACGTATTCAACACAGCCATGTCCATCCTTTTCACAAAATCCACTACCATCTGACCTTCTGCATTCCTTTGTTTAACACCATACCTACCCATCACTTCCTCATCCCCTCTGTTCTCTTCACCAACATGCCCGTTGAAATCTGCTCCAATCACCACTCTCTCACCCTTGGGTACAGTCATCATGACTTCATCCAACTCACTCCAAAATGTTTCTTTCTCGTCCACCCAACTTGTGGAGCATATGCACTAACAACATTTATCATTACACCATCAATTTCCAGCTTCATAAACATCACTCTATCCGGCACTCTTTTCACCTCCAAAACACTCTTAGCATACTGTTCCTTCAGGATAACTCCTACGTCATTTCTCCTCCCATCCACACCATGATAAAACAATTTGAACACACCTCCGATACACCTAGTCTTACTCCCTTTCCATCTGTTCTCTTGCACACACAATATACCAACCTTCCTTCTGTCCATCATATCAGCTAGCTCTCTCCCTATACCAGCCATACTGCCAACATTCAAAGTTCTGACCCTTACTACCACAGTCCTAGCCTTTCTCCTCTCTTCCTGCCTTTGGCCTTGCCTTCCTCCTCCTCTCCTCCTTTGGCCAACAGTAGCCCAATTTCCACCAGCACCCTGTGGGCTAACAGTACTGGTGGCGGTCGTTGTTAACCCGGGCCTCGACCGATCCAATATGTAAATATTTACTGGTGTCCGCATGAATAATTTGGCCAAGTTTTACACTGGATGCCCTTCCTGATGCAACCCTCCCCATTTTTCTGGGCTTGAGACTGGCACAAAGAAATGCACTGGCTTGTGCATTTCTGAGTATGACTGTAAATTCTTTTTTATTAGTCCTGTTGTTCATACTACTATTGGAACTGTGTGGCTATCTTTCTTACACATTCTTCTCATTTCTGCTTGCAAATTCTGGTATTTTATGACTTTGTATCTCTCTGTACATAAAACATCATAATCACTGGATGTAGCAATTTCAATGATCATTGCTATATATTTTTTCATGGACTACTGTATCTGGTTTTCTTGCATCTATTTTATGAATTGTTAGAAATGGGAGATCCCATATAATATAAACTTCATAATTCTCTCTAATGCTTTGTGATTCATATCTCTAATGCTTCTCAGCTACTTCTATGTTGTATTGTTCACACTCAGTGCAACAGTCTCGCCACATTATTGTTCCTTTCTGTATACAGGCCCTCTGTCATGAGATAATCATACCAGCAGAAAGATATATATATCCATTTTCATTTCTGTTTTACAGAACCTGCAATTGTCCATTTCTTCCAACTTTTCACTTTCCAATGGACTTTGTAAACCAGTGTGTATATAGCCCAGTATCCACTTCTCCTTAACAATTCCTCTGGCAAATCTTGGTCAATATGAGGTTGTTCCAGAAGATCATTGCACTTGACACTATTTTGTCGATTTTCCAATATTCTTTCTATGTTGTCTCATCTGTTTCTTTATCTTCTTCGTTTTATTTTTTTGACATATTTAGTTGCTGTCTGATTTTTATCTACTTCTGGTTTGATTTCCATTCCCATTTTATTCCAGAATGTTTCAGATACATCAAGCAAAGATACTATCATAGACTTCTGTTTCACTTGTTTTAAAACGTTCACTGTGTTTGGATCTGATGATGTCAGCAGATATGCATGCAGTCTCATAACTGCAGATCTATAGATTTAATCAGTTTTGATGAGGCCCATAACACCTTCATAACTACGAATATATAATCTTGGTATATACTGAATTTTATATATCATTTGGTAAACATGAAGCTCTTTTCTTGTTTTTACATCCAACAAATTCAATATATATATATATATATTTTGCACTAATCAGTTACTCCAAAGCAGTCAGCTAGAACAGCAAGAACAAATTGATTTATTTCTTGAACTTTATTTCTAGATGTCAAGGCAGTTTTCAGTACTAGTTTTAATCTTCTTAAGCATTTCTCACTAAGATTTATTCTCATTTCTTCACGTCTTGTTGACCCTTCATCTATTCCAAATATTTGTATATCCCCCCCATCAAGTTCCTGTATATTACATTCCTGTCACAGATTGCCATTGTCTTGGTGCTGCAGCTTTCTTTTTTTTAAATGTTGCTTTTCAACATTTAGAAACACCAAATACCTTACCCAAAAATTATCTTGTTATTTTGAGACAAATTAGAGAACTTGCTATGAGCTACTTTATAAATTTTAAACCTGAAGATGAAAATGTTAATAAATGCTTTGAGTTGTGGCAAGCCCTCCAACAGGATATTAAATATATAACAACAAATAAATTAATTAAAGACTTTAAATTTCATGATAAAATTCTGTTATCCAACTATTGGGAAGAGAAAACTTTAGTGACAGACAAAAGTAATATGTTAAAAGCAATTGACCTGACTATCAAATCTACTTCTCTTCTAAAATTGATGTATACCCAGTTGATGATATGGAATAATGCATATTGTACACGCCTTACACTGCATAAATTTAATTCTAAAAACTCTCCAACTTGTCCATACTGTAAAAATCAACCAGCTGATCTTCTTCATATGTTCTGGAGCTGTAAATGCATATATAAGCTTTGGAATTCCCTTAAGATTCAACTTCAGAAGATGGGTTACAAAAGTACAACGTTGTTATGGAAATTTACGATTTTACATATTCCTCCGAAAGAACTCCCTAGATCACAAAGTACTATATATTTTAATATTTTTCTGTTAATGAAGCTTTATATAGCCACTAATTGGTTAGACCCATCTAAAACATCTTGGGAAAGCTTTAGAGTTTTGGCAACAAGGCATATATTAGCTCATAAACTACTCTTAAGGCCGAATAATAAAAACATTAATAACCCAAAAATTTGGGAACAGATATTTAATATTATATTAGCATAACACTTTTAACTTGAAGGTATTCGCATTTATATACTTGCTTGGAGAGAATTTTGTATTTAAACTGTATATTACTGGAAATTTTATTAACTACTTTTTGTTTTTTCTCTATTCTTAATGTTTACATGGAAGCATTCTTGTAAATATTGTATATTTGTTTGGTGTGATAGTTAGTGATATTAGTTAGTAGTCTTTTGTTTTGTATATTTTTTTTCTCTTAAAATTTTGTGTTTGTTTTTACTTGTGTATGAAAATAATATAACAATAAAGATTTATTATGGAAAAAAAAAAGAAACACCAAATGCCATTCTTATATCATCTGAGAAAGTTTTAATCATTTGCAGTTGTGCTTTCAACTCCTCATCTGATACACTATACAGTTTTACCTCACCAACAATAAGTGAATGAGATGTCTTTAAACAAGGTTGCTTTCTGAAAGATAAACTGTAATTAAAGCATAATATGTTAAGTAAACAGCTTAATGAGTTAAGGGCAAGACAAAACAGCAGTGGTGACAAAGAATCACCCTGAAATATCCCCATCTGAAATTTTATTCATGAGATAATAATTTGCCCTTTGACATGACTTGGCTGCAAAGCGGTTTGGCACTGTTTCATAGTTACTTGAATGAAAGTAGTCAATGTGGGGTGCATTCCATGATCTACAAATGTGAGATTCTGTCAAACTGCTTTGTAGTTTATCCAAGCAATACTCGTATTATTTCCAATTTTGCAAATCTCTGTTATGGATTTGTTTAACAAAAATGTTCCTTTGTTGCATATGACTTTATTACTTTTTGTTCTATTGCCATAATTTTTTTCAAAATGACTATAAACTCTGTCTACATCAAACTCAGTTAATAATTTGTATATTGTTGGAAGGCAAGTTATTCGTCTATAGTTCATAAGATGGCTTGCAGGTTTACTCTTATGGAGGAGCATTGTCTTTTTTGAAGTTAACCAGATTGGTGTTTGTTCAGAATATGCATATATATGTAATTTGGGTTTAGGGCTAAATCTGTGTGTAAAGATGTTAATGCCTTTAACCAGAAGTTAAGTACTACATTTGAGTCGGGGGGGGGGGGGGTGGTTTCTTTTAAGAACTTTTCATAACTTTCTCTTAATTTATCTGGTTATTATTTCATCTCATTTATGTACTCTATATTAAAGCTCCTTACTGATTATTTTAATTATTCTGTCCAGTCAGCAACTTTGTTATATTCAACAAGGTTTTTATAATGATGTTCTCTAAAATGTACCCATTTCTTCTTTTTTTGGTGGTTTTTCTATGGGTAGTATGTGCATAAAAGTGTGCAGTATGTTTGCCATCTGTACATATTACCAGTATATTGCCAATATGTGTTACAATGAATGCAGTGCTGTCATATCTGTATTCTTTTCCACTGCCAACTTATTATATGGAAAGTACATATGATAATTACATATATTATGATAGGGGGCTGTGATTAGCTGGTGGCCACATCACTCTTGTTTACATCACATGGATGTGCATGTAGCTAAATGGAAAAGCAGCATGTATGCAACAACCCCTTTACAGCACATACTATGCAATGCTAGAGACAGATTTGCCAGTGGATGCCCTTGGCACATCAGTTGCTTGTAATTACTTATATGAATACATAGGTAAGTGTGCACATTTATATGCCCAGTATGATCTGCACATATGACACATGTAGTAACTGAATTGTGACAACATAATGACCTAATCGCTGCAATGCTTAATGTACATACTCATGCCATGTAGTTTACATGAGAGCATATCCTATATTTAAAACTGTAATTTTCCATTTTAAGACAGTCATTGCCTATGTTTCAATTTCTGTTTATTGTATTGCCTATCAGCAATGCCAATGCATTTATCTATATATGTCACATGTCATCCCACAGCATAACATGCAAACAAGTAGCAGTACTGATTGCAGCATTGTGTAGTTGGATGCCATTGTTTCCATTATTTAAATCCATCTGTCTGTCTCAACATAGTTAATAGTAACATTACATGTCAACATATCCCTGAACTTCTTCCTTCCACATTCTAGTTTTGTAAAATATTTTGATTATTATCTTGTGAATCTAATACAATAATACAAATGTGATTTGAAATGCCCTATCTGAAGAAGAGAAAGTGTATACCTGTAATTGTTGCCTTTATTTATTAAGTACAGTCCACATCATTTCCCCCTTTCCCCCTAAACTGGCAGTTTTACTAGTGATTAGTGGAAACAGTGCAACATTTTGAGACAGATGTAGCCCTGAAATGCATGGACCATTGAGACTTATGTATGAGACCACACAGAATACATGTGTGGTTAAGCACTGATGCACTCACAGCTGACATTGCATAAGTACTGGTTGTCATTCTTTACTTTTTTCATTGTTATCATGGGTATTATTATCACTGCAATAAACATTTGATCTGCATGCCACATGTGTATTCTAATATATAACATGAACAGTGCATACCTTTGGCACAATACATGCATTTGTACTGTATGGAGTATGATCTGCACTTAATTGCATATACTAACAGGACTGGTTATTATACTTGTGTATGGTGTAGCTAAACATAATTCTTCCGTATTTGGTCAAGTAATCTGACATTACATGTGTGTGCTTGTGTTTGTCATGCAGTCAAATGCATGATATGCTTGTGAATGGTATACATGTTATTTTGCTGTAGTGCTTGATTCATGATTAACACCATTCTGAAAGCAAATGTTAACAGTTGCTGCACAACATAGATGGATTACTTGCACAACACCATTCCAGTGCATTGTATACAGAGGTAGCTCATGGTACAGCCCCCCCCCCCCCATTAAAAAGAAATAAAAATTACAAGTGGAAGCTGCTAGATAGAATTTTGTAGATAATTATATGTCATTTGTAAATATTAATATAATACACAGGCTTGCTTTACAAATGTAAAGAGAACTATATGTTATGATTAAACTATATGTTGTACTGAGCTTTAAAAATGTAACCACAGTGTACTCTGCTGGAAGAAAGCTGATAAGTCTAGCATTGTATGTCTGTTTGATTTTAGTCTCAGAGACAGGATGTCTGGGCCAGGACATTTTTTCTACTGCTTTGATTTAAGAGATAATTGCTAAGATTTTACATGTATAATGTCTTTTATTGCTGTGGCTTCCTGACCAGGTACAGCTTACTAAGAAATGTAAATTTTGAGTTTCTGTGAGCCTGGAAAACTAAATCAGAACTGTTAAGAATGATGTGATCTGAAATGAATCAGCAGTACTGGGTTATCAATTTAAGACTTTCCCACAGAGAAAGAGAGAGCATTTTTGGATTTTGTCTGAACCTGAACATATCAACTCACCAGCACTCTGCTTTTGTTCTGTAAGTATGATATTTATTTAGAACAGTGATTTCTCTTAGAGGTAGATAGAAATAGCCAGATTAGTCTAGCTTTTTTTCTATATCTATGTTAGACTATTCTACAGTATTATGTTATAGCATTTCCTGTGATTTCTGAACTCTGTAATGTCATTGTGTTGAAGTAATAAGTATTGTCTTGTGTTGTTATTATTTATTATTAAATATTCTTAAACCTTTCACTATGGTTGTTTTGTGTAAAGGTAATTTAAGCTCTTAGAGTGCATTGCATATATTTGGTGATATTGTCCAAGCCACTCCAATAGCTTTAGCCTTGGGTCACACTTACTATTTGGATAACAGTAATATTACACAGTGAAATTGGTCACCTTTTGGGAAGGGCCTTAGTAATAGCTGATAAGTGTAGTTGTTGGCAGTTATTACTACCTTATAGCCTGGCACGAGGGGGCATAGCAGGAGAACCTGTGCCATCCTTCCCCAGGAGTGTCTGTGTGTTTGTGTATAACTCATATCTCAAAGTGTGTGTGTGTGTGTGTGTGTGTGTGTGTGTGTGTGTGTGTGTGTGTGTGTGTGTGTGTGTATGTGTGTGTGTGCATATATGTATGTTTATGTTGGGAGAGGCATAGATGCTCTCAGCTGTCCCTTTTTTTCAGAATGTTTCAAATGTTTTGTGTCATATTTTGGTCTATCCCTCATAAAGTTTTATTTTTCTGCAAATCAGTAAGAATTGCAGTCAGTGAATAATGATGACACTTGAGTTTCCGACTTAAAAATCTTCATATGAGCATTCTAATTCAAAACCTATTGCTCTAGAAAGTTTCTAAGTATATAAAGGGAATAGCTGTCACTGAGTTTGTTCCTTTGTTTGGCATTATTTTTAGCTTTCTTCCTCAATGTTAAGAGGTTGAGTCATGTGGTGAGTGAGTTAGCAGTCAGTTGTACTGTATTCTGAGATAAGTGAACTAAGAAGATAAGTTCATATCTGGCAGTTATATATCTATTTACTCATTCATTAATTTGCTTGCAATCAAAAATATGTGGTGTACAGTCACAGTCATGCAAGTGACTGTAATTGATGCATAGGGGTGGGGTTAAAATTACTTTGACCAGTTGTTGCCATTTTTCCTTTATTGCATTCTGGTTCCTGAGGTATATTCAATCAATAAAGTTGTCTTTAATTACTGGGTATTAGAGTTGTCTGTAGATGAATAGTAATTGACATAGTTGTCATTTGTTCAGAATAGGCAGTCTTAATTCTGGCTTTGTAGAGGAGGTGTGCATATTTTTGTTTTCGATTACTATCTCAGTCAAAGATCCACATGGTACTCAATGAGTGGCTAGCGGTGCCAGTATGGGCAGGACTTTTGTAAGAACAACTGATCAGTAGCACAGTGTCACCGCAGGTAGTTGATTCTCCTGTTTGTATATTTGGCTGTCATTACTTCAGTGTGGAGTCTGCATGCACTCTTTGTCTCTGTGTGTATTTATCCATGTGCATTTTTTTCTTTTCTTCAACACTTAGCGGTATAATATACACATATGGCCATTTGTACTTCTAATTTTCATCCCAATTTTACACCAGAGTAGTAGTACACAGAAGATAACTATGTTTTCTTTTTTTTTTTTTTTTTTTGGAGGGGTAGGCAGGCAGGCACAGATGGCATAATGCTTAATGTCTTTCCCTCCCATGCACAAGGACAAGGTTCAGTCATGACATCCAGCCAATGTCTGTATGGAGTTTGTATGTTCTCCCTGTGTCTCTGTAGAGTACTCCCACCTCCAAAAACATGTTGAGTGTTTCCACCTCATGCTCACCTAAGAAAGGAGTTGTATTCAGCTGTGCAGACACTAGATGGTTCCTACTGGGGAAAGAGTTGTATAGACCAACCTCTTTGGATATCAGCTGTGATTAGCAGAATCATCTAGGTATGAGAATACAGGTCACAGATTACAAGTTGTGTCAGGGGTCTAGCCACTCGATGGTGCTAATACTGTCTCTTGGTGATTTGATTGTATTTATTAGTCAGGCCAAAAATGAGCATAAGTATCTGCTGATGATAAGTTGGTTAAGGACCTGGGCTTCTATGACATAGACCAGGAACACATGCTAATGGTAGAAGGGGTCTATGTATCATTACTGGTAAGTGTGTGCCTGCCATAAAGCTCAGCATTCCTGAACCAATAAGGCTAGTCACTATACAGTTGTTAAGCTTGGCTTAACTGGGATAACTCTGTTGACTGAAAGCTGGACATAAAACCAATCAACCTGTCAAGATAAGGGTTGCTACACTCAGTATACATTCACTGACAGGCTGGAGATTGGAAGTAGATGACATGATGTTAAGTAGGAGGCTGGATATCCTGTGTATCCAGGAGACAAGATGGAAGAGCAGTGTACTAAAGACACATAGCCCAGGTTCCAAAGTCATCTACTCAGTAGAAAGACAGGCTGGAAATGGTGTGGGAGTTGTGGTGAGGCAGAGACTTCAGAAGACAGCGAGGGATGTTAACAGAATTAGTCACAGATGCCTGGCAATCAGACTCCACTATAAGGAGAGGACAGTATTTCTAATCTCAGTACGGTTGTAGCAATGAGGAAAATCATGCATTCAGACAACAGTTGCAAGACCTACTAGATAAATCAGGACAGCTTCAGTTGGTATTGATAATGGAGGACCTGAATGCGCATATTGGGATAGACTGAAAAAGTATGATGCTTGGGTCCACATAAGTGGAGCCACAGGAGTAAAGGAGAGGCCATTCTAGACTTCTGTCTTACAAATGGCTTGGTGGTGGCCAACATATGGTTCAGCAAGGGAGACAGTCACAAGATCAAATACAAGAGTGGCCAATATGCAATTCACACAGTTTTCATCCTAGTAAGGGAAGGGCAATCGGGTAGAATTAGCAATAGCAATGTCATCCCCAGTGAAACAGTCAGTCCACAGCATACACCACTGGTTGCCAAAATCATCTGCAAGCAGCAGTCAGAGAAGCCTTTAAGGGCAATAGAGACTAAGACCTGGAAGTTGACTGGAGATAAAGCACAAAAGTTTAACGAATCACATAGGGCTCTACCACCTCGGAAGAAGAATAAATAGGTAGATTTGAACAAAAATGACAACACATCAAAACAGCATGTATGAGGACTATGGAACAGATATGTGATTGTGCCATGTATGCACATAAGGTACATAAATATGGTGGAATGCAGATGTCCAGAAAGTCATTAAAAGAAAGAGTGCAGGAAAAAGTGGGAGATAGAAAAGACAGACCAGGATAAAAAGAATAGTGGTTTTGCTAACAAAGAAGCTAAGAGATCAGTTGCAGTAGTGAAGAGCAAGGCATCAGAAGCACCCTACCAGCTGCTGGAGTGACTCAGTAGATGGCAAGGCAAAGACAGAAAAATAAAGAGGATAGTCATCCAATACCCTTCATAAGGAATGTCATAAACAAACTGCTTACCAGACCACAGGACATCAAAGTCAGATGGAAAGAATACTTCTAGCAGCTTTAGAATGAAGAAACCCCCCCAGAAGCTGTACAGCCCAAGACACAGCTTACAGTGAAAGAAGAAGAGGAGCTTATCGTAGAACAAGTCAGAACACTATTAAGGCTCAGATGAGGTCACAGCACATATGATCTTGAGTGAGTTGGTGGAGAAATGGCTCCTGAGGGTACTCATAGCAGTAAATAAGAAAGATGCATCCCACATGACTGGTGAATAAGCCTACTTGTGCTGAGTTCATTATAGAGGTTTCATACTCATGTCACACTGCTTGAATGCTCTGGAAAGGGTTATTCAGAAATGGATAGGCAGAGTAATGCAAAGTAAGATGGAAGAAGAGCAGTTTGGATTCAGATCAGGATGCAGCACCACCAAATCAATGTTTGCAGTGAAACAGATAGTTGAGAAGAAGAACCTAGAGATGAAGAAAGAGTCCAGACAGTTATTCATAGACATGCAGAAAGCATATGACAGCATCCCAAGAAAACTAATTTGAGCAGTCCTGGGGTGGTTTGAAATTCCAGAAACACTGGTAGAATTAAAGAAAGGACCCAGTGACAAATGTAAGTAGAGTGTTTAGACTCATAGATGGTTCCCAGTGAGAGCAAGTGTACAGCAGGGTTCACCACTGAGCCCACTACTGTTCTTACTTCTGATGGACTACATTAGCAAACAGGTCAGAGATCAACAAAGTTGCTGTATGCAGACGATATGGCATTGTAGGCAGAATCTGAGCAAAAACTTCAGCAAAGGATAGCAGAACAGCATGCATAACTGAAGGCACATGGGATGAGATCACCATCATTAAGTCAGCAGTTTGTAAAAAAAAGCTCTAAGATGCAACTGAGGACATCAAGAACTCCATGACTTCTAGGGGTATAGCTATCCCAAGCAGGGACAGGACAGATCATGGCCAAATGGGACCAAAGGCAAGGTAATGGACTGGAGCCCTCATCCCCCAATCATATTAGTTTCTCTTTACTTGCTGTTTTTCTGCAATTACCATCAAACACTGCTCAGATCTATTAGTGTGCCTACACTTTTTTGAATGATCACAGAGATATGGATATTATTTAAATCTTACTCAAATTTTGCAGCAAAAACACTGGAAACCATTTGCTAAATAAAACACAGCACTTTCCCATTGTAAATAGACTCAGCATGAGCAAAAGTAAATATCTCTTCCCATGAAACTCACATTTATTTAAAATGCATCTGGCAACCCATTAAAGTTGAAGAAACATCCTGGGATTCGTAGTCAAATAGCTTATAGTGAAACATTAGTTTGTGACTATGTCAAGGGAGTGATAATTCAAAAGACAAATTATGAAGTATTTGCTAACATTCTGGGACAATCTACTGGATGCAAGTGTCCCCTTTTAGGGGCAGCAGAGGAGTACTGTCTGGTGAAGTGACTTGGTCAAGGTCGCACATTAGAGAAAATAAGGCAGAGATAATCAAACTGTACCAGAGAAAGCAATTCATTAACAGTTCATAGCCTTACTCATTTGTACTAGGAGCTTGACAAATTGTTGCAACCCAACACAAAGCATTTCACACCCTTATGCATGTGACAAACTACCTAATTACAAAAATGTATTTGCAATTATAATATTAAACACTAAACTATACACTTCAAGTTGCCTAGTTTATTCACAGTGAAATAATAAATGCATTGTCATCAAGGAAACCAAGGATCATACCCAAAGAACATGACTCATATGATGATCATACCCAAAGAACATGGCTCATATGATGATCATTCCCGAAGAATATGGCTCATATGATGATCATACCCAAAGGATATGGCTCATATGATAACACTGCTTTTACTAAAACTGGTATGGTCCTTGTAACTACTTTGGGATGAAGCAACCCAAGATTTATGAACACGGACACATACATACACACACACACACACACACACACACACACACACACACACACACACACACACACACATGCACACGCATGCACGCACGCACACACGCACACATGCACACACACACACACACGTGCACACACACACACACACACATTTCAGCATCATTTACAGTGTTCTTGTATATCTGTGTGCACTCCCAATATTTGCTTGTGATGAAATACATGAACAAATAATGAACTAGAAGTGTATTTCATTTTGCTGCTCAGTGCAACTGACTGCAGACCATGCCATTACAACTTCTTAGTTCAGGAATCAGTGACAATTTGTGATTCAGCAGTATATCTAAAAATACAAGCTCTGGGTCAGACTTTAAATACTGATTTTTTTTAAAGTTGCTTGGCATTAGCAAACATTTTCTGAATGATTCAAAGTCAGAATGTCTGTCATTATTCATTGACTACAATGCACAATAGGCACCACAGAGAAGACTATTAAGTAGTGATTATGAATAAATATGAATTTTGCAGTAATTTTTTCAACTTCTGTGTCAGGAATATGTCCCTGTGTCATGAGTAGGTGTATCATATATTATTTTTGTGTACATGACCATAGCTACAGACGTGGGATGTCTGTAGTCTTGCACGTGCTTTGTTGTGTTGTGCTATGCTGCCTGGGTAGTGCTTCATACACCATGCCATCAGTCATCTGTGATCCAACACTGGGGTTTGCAGACACACACTAGATTACAGTGCAGTGACCTTGATGTTTATACATGTGCATTCCTTAGCCATTGCCAGCAAGGTAGCATGTTATAGGTTGCACCCTTCCTTTGTTTGTCCTTGTTAGTGCTACCCCCCACAGCTTCTTGTAATGTTTGTTTCTATATTGTATGGGTGTGTGATCCTGTCTCTTTGTTCTGTACCTTCCAGAGCTTGTATTTTTAGATATACTATATGTTTTATGTTCCTACCCTACTCATTTCTCATCTCCTAACAGAATCTCATCAATATTTCTATCTTAAAAATTTGGGCTTATCCAAATAAAAATACACATGACCCTCTTTACACTTTAGCCTCTTCAGTCTTTCCTTTCTCTCCTTCTTCTTGGAGACCCTATCTTGCATGTTTGCCCCACACTTTTCCCAATTCCACAACAATTTTTAGATTATTGCTCACTGACTATGCTAGTAATAAGGCATGGCATGCCATGCCACCATTTTTTTATTTGTGTGTGTGTGTGTGTGTGTGTGTGTGTGTGTGTGTGTGTGTGTGTGTGTGTGTGTGTGTGTGTGTGTGTGTATTTGGCCTGAGCTACATGGTAGATTCCACAGCATTCCAAAAATCCAAAATGTAAAGACATGTACATATGCATAAAAAAGTTTTCTTAGTGGTTTTGTAAACATCCTGTATGTTCACTACCTTCCTGCACTTTTATCTGACTGATTCTGCTACACTTGTGTAAGAAACGCCCACATTTCATATATTTGTGATACTGTCAGAAACATACTTCTTTTATATTGTCAGTTTGTGACTATTTCTATTGTGAAGTACATTTTTCCTATTTGCACCATATAAAGCAAATTTTCAACATATTTTTGGTGGAGTGTGTTTGTCTAGATGCTAATTCAGCATTTAACATGTTTTCTGTATTACAAATTCTGGCAGGTTCTGTCAGCTTATCTTTATGCACTCTGTAGTTTTTCTCTGATCTTTGGAAATCTGTCTCCTGGAGTTAAAAGAGAATGTATATTCCTAGCACAGAAATTTGCCTTTGGGTGTATCATGAAGCCCACGGATTGTCAGCTTCACCTTGCCAACACTTGTCTATCTTATATATTCAAACCATGCCCACCCCCCCCCCCACCACCACCACACACACTACACACCTTTCACAGAAAATTCTTACAATAAGCAGGTGAAGGATGTGGACAAAGATATGGGAAATGTATTTGCTAGATGTCTTGAGCATAAAAATTGCTGCTTGTATCACCACAGTTTTGTTATGATAATCACTGTGATGCCACAAATAACTCTCTTAAATGACTTACAAAAAATATTTTCAAATTATAGATGTATATTAGTCATTAACGTATCTATAATCTTAAATACAGTTTCCTGTAATATGAAGAAGCAGGAGGATATTCTTTGTAAAAACTGTATGATTAAACAGTAGCTACAAATCAGTTTTCAAAGAATATTTTTGAAAGAACTAAGCCACATATTAGTACAAATGGCATGTACCTTTCACAAAATGGTGCCCTGAAGGACATGCAGATAATTGAACATTAGTTGTATCATAAAATGCCTGTTTCATCTCAGCAGTGAGTGAGCTGTCTGTTGATGAAGCAGGGAATGACTTTAAGCATTTGAAAGGCATTGAACAATTCAACACTTCTCTCAGACTTGGGAGATGTTCTCTGCTTATTAAGAGGAATTTAGGGCTGAGATCCATAATTTGCACTATTTACCCTAGAATCTCACTGCATATTCCAAAGTCAGAGCCCCAAATTCTTTACCATTTAGCAATATGTCAATGTTGTAGTGTTGTTACATAACTAACAGATGTCATAACAGGTATATTTTAATTTTAGTTATTCTGACTTCGCTTATCCACTGAATAAGTGTTAATGTACTGGCTGCAGATAACTATTTCTTCTCTACTTAACCTGGCATCTTGTGTTTTGAATGCTAATATCTTTAACATATTTTTTCTTAATTGCAAACATAGATTTAATTTTGCAAAAAATGTTTTAATCTGTTAAAATGATTCTGTAACCTTGTTCATTTATTTTTAACATAATATTCTCACTCTCTCTTCTACACTGTTTATGGACACAATGCTTTGGTATATATGTTTATAGGTTACAAAAATATAGAAGAAAAGGGAAGTTCAGGGTCCAATCCATATACATATACAATAAGAATTTAAAAAAAGGTTATGTTTGGTCTATTTCATATTTTATACTTTACTCAAGAAAAAAAAACTAACAGCAGACTACACAAAGATCAAATCTGTTTGGCTGAATTTATAGATTTTGAAAAGTGAGGTCATTTTGCAAAATTTGGAGAACATTGTCAAATCCTTACAATATATGTGAAGGGACCTTAGTGTGTACCCAATGATCAGTAGATGAGTCAAAGCTTACACCTAGTGTGGGATTCTGAAAAGTCTTATGCCATATTATGCTGAAATTTTCAGAATAATTAAAAGAGTTAATGTCACAAACAATCGTCATGTGAGATATAAAAAGGACTGTTAATACTGACAAGGCAGAATTTATCTTATGTATTAATGCAATGTATGTTGGCTTTGCCTACATTATGTTTGTATGTATGCATATACAAGTGGGAATTTTATCAGTTCTTACAATCCATCCATCCATCCAGCCTCAACCCCTTTTGCCATTTTGCACATGGGCTCGGGATCTGACTTGAGCAGGGACAATCATCTCTATCAGTTCTTACAAAATTGTACTCCAAAGCGTATGCAGTAATTAAACGGGTAATGCAACAAACCATGTTCAAGTATTATATGCACATATATTGTAACAGCGACAGGACAAAGTTTTATCCAATGCACTAATGCAGTTATGTTGGCTTTGCATATATTATGGTTATATCTACACACACACACACACACACACACACACACACACACACACACACACACACACACACACACACACACACACACAAACACACATATATAATGTATGCCCTATCAGAACATCATAGTAATTAATTTTTTCTGTACAGACACATAGATATGCAACCACTTGCATGTGGTGCTGGTAAGTGTCACTCAGTCATAGATAGCAAACAGCTTTTATGCTGAGAACATGACATATTTATGGACAACAGATAAATACAGAAAATATATATATCAGTACAAGCAAGGAGTTCAGGCAGGTCAGGTCAGGCTGGGATCTCTGCATCTTGGAGTAACTGCTTTTGTAGCATCACATTTTTAGTCTGTTGCAGACAACAGATATTTTATCATTACATACTGCACGGTGCTACTAGATATGTCAAGAAAGCAGAAGTGAGGCTTCATAAGTTTCAACACATGATCAATGATATTCCATGTCTGCAACAGTGTGGCATTGTGTGCCATCTCTGTTATGTTGTGGGAACAAAGGATGAAGGCCATGAGCCACAGTTCCAAGGCATTTCCTGCATGACCAAAAATACACAATAATGGACACCATTATCAATGGCCTGCTGCTCATGTCCATGGGAAAAACATATTGAGAAATCTGTGTGTGAAAATGTATATACTAGCCAAAGTGATGGCCCACCAGATAGTCACTAATATGAAATGATGGTAAAGTTTTTATAAATTCCAAATGTGGGAACCATGGGAAATGCCTGCATTGCACTGCACACCACCTAGAAGATAAAAGAGTAGATGCCCTTCTGGTTGATATACCAGGTACCATGTGGAGCACAAAGGGCCTGAATAGCAAAGGGGGTGCAGCCAGTGACCCCCAAAATATCACAGAAATGCACCATGTTATAGATTGCATGCATAGGGGTAATTCTATCTTCCACAGTTTATGGAAACCAAATATATTCTTCCACATGACACAGCCAGTGTAAGGATCCTGAGTCAGATGCCTTCCAAACTCCTAAAACATCCTGAAAAGTCTCTGTAGCAACTATGGTTAATGCTACACAAATCTTTGTATCCCCTGGGATAGGCACTCTGTGAATCCTCCTTGATTTTACGTAAGTGTGCAAAGTCTATTAACAAGGTATGGTGTTTGAGTCCTCACTGTAGTGGTCAACAATGTCCTGGTCATGGAGGTAGTAATGTTTTAACTATGGGTGGATCCATCTGCAACATGCATGCTGATCACATACAACATCATGAACACTGTCTTTGAAGGAGGCTACTAACATATACTGCTCTGCTAATATTGACACTAGTTCTGGCATCGTAATCTGAGGGATGCCACCGTACATAAGAAAATCCCAGAGTTTTGAATAGATGACTGCTGTAGCTTATTTCAGTAATTTTATGTTTTTCTGAATCACATCTACATATTAAATTTGTATTTGTGATGGCTAAAAAAATGGCACAGTGACAATGAAACACCAGGAACTTTAATCTAGGCAATATAATTCTCAAGCAACAGCAGCCAGGCTCCCCCTCTTCCAGATACCTCAATAGTTTCTAGCACAATGAATTTAAATGTATGATCACTAAAAGAATTCAAATGTCTTGCAAGAACATTGGTTAATTTACCTGCCCGAACATCATTTTGGTGATTTTTGGCGGGATGAAATCCTATTTTGTGTATATTCAAGGATAATTTTGTGTGCAGTCAAATTCTATTGCCTAGATTAAAGTTCCTGGTGTTTCATTGTCGCTGCACCATTTTTGTGCTTTTTTTGGGATTTTTCATGGTTTTACCTCACATGTGAGGGCTCTCATTAGCATGCTAACAATCATTTGCATGTTACTGGCATTAATTAGCATATAAGGCATACTGCATTATTTCTCGGGTAGGATAACCCTGCTATGTATAGCTCTGAATACTTCCTCCCTCTCTGTCCCACTCATCATGCTATTTTACATAATGTTGTTTGTTATTTGCTTCTGAATATTCCCAAAGCATTTATCAAATTAAATCCATACTGCATTTTTGCAACAAATGGCAAAATGTTTTTCATAACAGCAATTGCTTTTGGCAGGAAACATTTTTATGGAATGTTTATTCTATTTTTGACTGATTCAGTTTGTCTCATGTTTCATGACTAAATTTTCTCTTGAGTTATCCAAGGAAAAGGTCAGATACTGTACTAGAAGGTGTTGCCCTTAGTCAAAGAATCATAGATTGTACAAGGCAACCAGGCCATGTTGCCATTTATGCCTTGCCAATACTCACCCTTATTCATTACCTCCTTTTTCAAAGAACAGCAGACCACTTACATCAGAGATGAATTTATGATTACCATTCTATTTGACTAATTCCTGATTAAAAGAATATAATGTTTTGCATTCCTTGATCTGGAGAGGAAATATGTTCCTGAGAAGAGGTAGAAACTGTGACAAATCTGTCTCTCCATGATTTGTTTATTGGCTAAAGCACATTCAGATATTTAGTTTATTTTTTTATTTTGCATTTATTTATCAGGTTTTTCCATCTGGGCAGTCAAAAGCTCCTTTTCAGGGGAGGTCTGTGGAAAAAAGCTCCAGAACATTACAAACATTTTCAAATAGACATTTGTTGAACACTGAGTATCTGAAGAGGAGCATTGGTGGGTTTTTCAGATAGATAATAGATTACGTGATGAATGCTTACAAATTCAAAGAAGTGTAGGTAAGGGAAGGAACTCGGTAGGGAAGAAAATGTTAATATTAGAAGTATAAAGGTGGCGGGTAAGCAGTGTCACAAAATTTTTGGTTCTAGTGTTCACTGAACTGCTTAATCTGTGGAAAAATAAAAGTTCTAGGACTGTTGGATCACTAATTGCCCAGAAGAGAAGGTACAGATCACCCTTAAGGAGCCTCTAGAACACCGAGTACAGTAACATTTCCTCTGGCCTCTTTTGGTAGATCAGGTCTTTTAGGTGCATGATCTTTTTCTAGAAACCTTTGGGGTTTCTCCAACTGCCTGATATGTTTAGTACGATACATCCCAAAGTGGGCATTGCATTTGATGACAGGCCTGATCAGTGCAGAATATTGATGGGTAAGGATTTCATTGGTTCTAAAGGAAGTACCCCTTGTAATCTGCTATTCCAGACAGAAAGATTTCTTGACCACAGTCGCGTCATAATGATCAAACTACAAGGAGTAATCTACCCATGTTCTAAGGTCCCTCGCAATATTTTTGATTTGGAGTGGGGTGTTTTTTATACTATAAGCTTTGTGGAGGATGTATTCACCAAATACAACAATGCTGCACTTTTTAGCATTTATTTTTAGCCCATTTTCTGAGACCAGCTATTAAAATGCATAAGTTCACTTTGTAACTTCTACATATCAGAGGGAGATTTGAGTATAACATCTAGTTTACAACTGTCTGCAAACTTGGTTAACCAGAATGCCCTGTTTTTGATTAAATATTTGTTTTTGATTAAATATTTGCAGAATAGCAGAGGTCTTCACTGTGGTACCCCACTGGATACAGTCAGCTCTATAAGGAGAACTATGCTACTCTCAGTATCAGTTCTGTTCTTTAGCCAATTAGCTATCCATCTAACTACATAGGAACCAATTTAAAGTGCATTTAGCTTGCTGATAATATTATCATAAGGTATTGTATCAAGTGCCTTGGTAAAGTCAAGGTATGCTATATGGACAACATGACTACTGTCCACGGCTTGCATTACCTTCTAAAAAGTCAATGAATTCATGAGACAGGCCCTACTCTAAACAACACCAAACTTATGGGAGTCAAGTCTTATAATATTTTTTATATCATAGTTTATCAGGTCTGTTATAATCCAATCCACGGTCTTGCAAATGAGGTTCATCAGACTGATCGGTCTGTAATTCCTGGTTTCTATGGTAGGGTTTACTTTTTAAGCCAGCATTGCAACTGCTTTACACCAGTTCTTCATGACATAGACAGAGGATGACTCAAGTTAAATAGTTGTAACATTGGGTCTACCTGCATATGTTTAGAGCTATTCAACAGGCAACCTGGCATGCTATCAGGTCCCATAGAAGATGTATTTTTTGTTCTAAAAAGTAATTTTAAAGTAGTGTTCTTTGTGAAAATAGGGTGTTTGAGAGCCTTATATACATGCAGGTATTATAAATGTATCTCCAGTGAAATCTGCACTGCATTTGTCTGACAATATATTTGAAATGGGTCTATATCATATAATCAACATTTCAAAATGTCGAAGCACCTTTACTCGGCACAAAAATATCGAACGCTGACTTTGTTGAATGCCCAAAACACTGATTTCTTTCCAAGGGAAAGAAATTGGAAGGCCAACAGACAACACAAAATAAAATCTAAAGTATTTAAGTGTTCGGCTTCATCCCCCCACACTGCCCATCATGGGGGGCTGTGCCCCCCACCCCCCTAACTAAATATTCTAACTTCGAGACCACACTACAGTCGGGGAAGGGGCAAGTGTGACAGAACGGCCAACTAATTTCTTTCTCTTGGAAAGAAATCCGTGTTTTGGCCTTTCAACAAAGTCAGCGTTCGACCTTTTTGTGTCAAGTAAAGGTGCTTCGACGTTTTGAAATGTCGATTATATGATATAGACCTATTTGAAATACCCACTTAATCAGAGTAGTTAGTGTCATTATAAACACATTCAGAGCACTGTTAGAAGATATTTTGTAACTTCTTGATGTATGTAAAGAAGGATTTGCATTTACCCTTAACTTCTGATGCAAGACTAAGTTCATGAAAAGCCTTTGTTTTCATGATGGTATTTTTCAGTAGCTTGGTTAACTTTGTAATGTTAACTGTAATTTGTAGATTCTTAGTTTTGCATTATATTAAATTTTTTTTTTCTTAGGTTCATGGGGTCATAGGTTGGTACTAGGCTATCGGCCCTAGAGCCTATATAAGCCTAGCCATAACAATTCCCTGGATATTTCTTCCCACAATATTTACTTCTCTGGACCCCTGTCTAGCAGGGTGACTGACATGATCCACTGGGTGAATTTCTTATCTCCCATCCAATCATCAAGGTTCCTTTTGAAGAGGGCCAAGGAGGCACTCTGCTTGACATGCATGGACAGTCTATTCCAGAGTATGAGGAGTCTCTGGGTCAGGAACCTATCTCTCCAGCATGTTTTGTTCATTGTGATGACAAGGTTTAGATCCCTGGAGCATGTGGCTCTGAGGGATTGGGATTTCTTTAAGTGGAGCATGTCCAACAGTTCAAGGTTTGACATGGCCTTGTATGTTAAGCAGAGATCGCCTCTGAGTAGACGATATGCCACAGAGTATAGCTGGAGTTTTTTTTAGATGGTCAGCATATGGCATCTGATTTAGGCCTGTGATTCTTTTAGTGAGGTATTTCTGTGGCCTTTCCAACTGTTGCAGATGTCTTGTGTCTTTTAATGTATTGCTTATTTATGTGTGTGGACCACCAGAATGGTTTGTTCTTATCATTCTTATTTTGTTTAGCATTATTAGGGATGAACAGACTAATACAGTTTTCTAAGTGAGTGTACAATGTATTTACAAAACATATAGCCATGTCAACATGTTGGGGAGTTACAGTTTGGGGGGTTACAGTTACATCACTAAGTACTAGTTTCACCTTCCTGAATGGCTGGCTGTAGTATAGCCTACAGATTCAACAAAGTCAACAGAGCTGCAGGTGTTCAAATGGGGCTCTATGCATGGCAATGAACCAAGCCCCCATCACTTGACTGTCTTTCCCCAGTTACCAAATCTGTCAGTGTTTGTAGTACTGTCTTTATTACCTTTATAATTATCACAGAGCTTTGGATTTCATTTAAAACTTCTGTTTTGTATTTTACAGCAAAAACACTAACATGCTCTAACATTGGAAACAGACAGCATGAGAAACAAAAAAAAAAATCCCTTTCCTTGAAACTCACATTTAGTGAAAATACATCTGGTAACCAATTAAACTGCAAGATATATGTTGAGATTCATTATCGAATGGCGTACAGTGAAGCACTAATTATGGGCTATCTACTGGACACAAATGTCTCTTTCCAGAGGCAGTCCAAGAGCATAGCCTGATGACTTGGTCAGACTCACTAGAAATGAAAGCGGAGGAAATAAAAAGGTTCACTACAGGAAGCAGCTCATAGCCTTAACACTTCTGCACAAGTAACAGACAAATGGTTGGAATGCAGCATTATGCATTTCACACACTTGAGCCTGACAAAAAAAAAAAAGTTAAATTAAAATGAATTCATAGTTAATGTTTAACGTTAATCTTATCAATTTTTTGCTATGCAGTTTACTGACAGCAAGACAAGCACACTGTCAAAAATCAACAAAACAAAGAAACTAAGGATTGTACCCAAAGATCATGGCTGATATGATAGAGCCCTATTTACTGCGATTGATTCCTTCCTTTACACCGTAACTGCTTTGGGATACAGGACATATACGCAGCCACACATACACACACGCACACACACGCACACGCACGCACACATGCACACGCACGCACACACACACGTGCATACACATACACACACACACACACACACACACACACACACACATGCACATGTACACACACGCACACACACGTGCACACACACACACACACACACACACACACACACACATACACACACACACAAGCGCACTCACACACACACACACACACACACACACACACACACACACACACACACACACACACACACATACGTGCACACACACACACACACACACACACACACACACACACACACACACACACACACGTGCACACATGCACACACACACATACACACACACACATGCACACACACGTGCGTGCACACACACGCACACACACACACAGACACATGTAACAATCCCTCAAGCCTAGGGTTACCACCTGTCCCACTTTGCGAGGGACATTCCCTCTTTGGGCAGTTGTGTCCTACAAAAAAATTGTAAAAATGGCAAATGTCCTGAGATTTTAGGACAAACTTATTTCCTATATTTTATGTAATTGTTGCATTAAACAGTAATTCTGTATCTGAAACACCTAAATGTTATAAGAAACAGAATAAGCAACTAAAATGCTACAAGAATAAACTTTTATTTAGGCAAAAAAGTGAAGTTCTGTCCTTTGTACTGGCCGGGGGTATGTTTCGGCCTGCAAAATCACAAATTTGTACCAAGAATGTCCCACTTTGGGCATTTGAAAAGGTGGCAAACCTACTCAAGCCCCTTTTACTACTGTGCACAAAGATGTTTGTATGCGATAAAGTGAATAATGGAATACATAAATTATGAATGAGAAGTAAAATTTAGCTCACTACTGTGAGAAATTTACAGTGCATCCCACTGCATCCCCCATGCCCTCCCAACCTCTCAGCTCTAGAATCATAAACAAAGAGCCAACAACGAGGAATACATTTTAGATATTTCTCACATATACTTAGAAAGTTGCTTTAGCAAGCAATTTCTGAAGGACACAAAGTCTAAAACCCACATGCCTTCCATTACTTAGTGATGATAACACATTCCCCAGAAAGCTACAAATTGTACAAGGAGCAGATCAAAATAATTATCAATATCTGTCGCCAAAATTTCTGGACAATGACAAAAAGTATTGGGGGGCAAAAGGCTCAGAAGGAATATATTTTAAGTACTATTTGTATATATTTGTTAAGCAGGTAAATACACTGGAGAAAGTGTCCCTTTTCAGGGATGAGAGAGGAGTACTGTCTGAGTGACTTGCTCAGAGTCACATGGTAGGCAAATGGAATTGGAAGAATTCAAACATGCACTTTTTTCACTACAGGAAGTAGTTCATTAACAGCTCAGGGCGTTAAAGACCTGCAGTCTTTTTTCTTTCTTCAGGGATGGCAGGGTAGCTTCCCGCTCTGCAAACCCAGTTTATTGGATATTCTGTTGCATCGTTTTACTGTTATTCCCTGCTTGCAAACTTTGGCTCTCCACAGGCATATGAGGGCAGTACTTCTTGATTTTGTGTCATCATACTTGTCATTTTGATGATGCAAAGCTGGACCTTACCCCCACTTTCTGTTTTAGCAAGCTGCATCTCTTTCCTCTATTTTTTTTATTGTGTAAGTAAATAAATATCATGTTAATACTGCAAAGACTGAGTGCATTATGTTAAGAGAACAGGTTTTGCATTGGCATGAGTTTTCTGAGCAAAGTGAACTACAAACTATGAAAACTCAAATATCTGTCAGTAGTGTCCAACTGTAATCGACAGTGATTTACTAGAAAATTAAGTTTTATGAGTGATAGGGTAAAATAATAGACAACATCGGAGGCATTCTGCAAAAACTACAGACTGATGAAAGGTAAAATTCAGTGACATTAGGCAAAATCAGAGACAATTAAGAATTTTCATCTTTGCGCTGCATGTAATGTGTGTATGTGACAGTGAAACAGAAGCAGCCTTCACACTTTTTTCACATAAAAAAACCATAATGCATTAGGGTTTGAATAGCAGACTAACCAATAATGTGTAACTAACCTTAAAATTGAAAATTAGACAAAAAAATACAAGTAAAACTGTCTCATTCTGAAAACTCTCTCTCTCTCTCTCTCTCTCTCTCTCTCTCTGTCTGTACAACTTTCTCCCTCTTGCTGACTAGGTAATGGACACTGCCGACCCTGATATGATGTCAGCATGTAAGTAAGCAGGACTTCCTGCAAAGTAAACGATGAAGGCAGAGCACGTTATGGCTATGGAGGACATTATTTTGGAATAAATCTTTTTTAAAAAGAAAAGTGAGAATGCAAACTTAAATGACAAAAAGACAGCAAAGGCAAGCAACTACCGAGAAAATGCATTTTGGGAATGGATAGTCTACTTCAATTTGTTTAGTTTATACATGATCTTTAAGTGCCAGATACCTTTAATTCAGTTAAAAGGCCAACAGAACCGCAACAACATGTGTTGCTTGGGCATGCATTTCCTGAACAATAAGACTGATGTTTACTGACTGGAATTCTCAGTGGTTAAACAAACAACAACATATGTTAATGTATACCTGACAATTGGTCTACAAGATTAAGGGTCCAAGCTCTTAATGAGTTGTAGTTAAGGGTACAGGGTACGATTCTTTCTACCATTTGCCTAATGTGTGACTCTGAAACAGTTACTTAACCATTCTATGTAAATAAAGAAGGAAGTCCACACAAACATATACTAACACGTCTAGGAGAGAGTCCCAACAGAAATGCTCTAGGCGAGAAAGATGTTATGCCTCTATGCAGTGTTCAAAGCAGCCAACTGCTTAACTCAGTAATTTCCACCGAGTGCAGCTTTCCAAAGCATTGTCCATGTTGATAGTGGAATTATGTTTATGCTCATCTTTCTGTGTAGTTTGTTGCTTGGTTGTTTGATGGTTGTGCTTGTTACTACTTCAGTTCACATGTATTGTTGGTTTCTTCTTGTACATCAGTCTGTAGAGTTGTGTCAAAATTGAATTGTTTTGTTGGCTGTCCCTGACCCCCACTAAAGCTGAAGGCTGTGGGCAGCTCCTATTATAATCCATCAGTGACCATGGCCATTGAGATAGAGGTAATTTTTAAGGGTCTATATTAGATCAGCGAACGCTTAAAAAAGTGAATGCTGATTGATCGACCTTATTTTAGCGAATGTTCAAAATATCAAAGAAACAGAAACACGATTTTTTTTCCTAGGGAAAGAATTTGGTTGTCTGTTTTTGTTGCTTCGGTATTTTCAGTGCTGTGGTGGAAAGTTACGGGTCGGATTCAGGTAAGTGGGCAATTGTGTGGATGTGAGTGTTAGAGTGGGTTAGGTGAGTTAGAGTTAGGGCTCAGGTTAGGTATGTGTGTGATTGTGTGGACGTGAGGGTTAGGGCGGGTTTAGGTGAGTTAGGGTTAGGGAGCGGGTGAGGTGAGTGTGCAATAGTGATGGACCTTAGGGTTAGGGTTAAGGTAAGTGGATAGTTAGTGGTGTGTGCATAGTTTAGTGTAGGGTTAGGTGTCAGATTTTAGGTGTATTTGTGTGAATTTCTGTTTGTTTGGTGTGCTTGTGTTGTGTGTATGTGTTTTGGATCAGCAACTTTTTCCCTAGGAAAAAAATTGCTGATCTGACAGTTTGCAATTGTAAGCTTTCACTTACATAAGGTCGATCAATCAGCGTTCGCTTTTTTAAGCGTTCGCTGATCTAATATAGACCCATTTTTAAGAGGTACTGATTTTAATTTGATTGAAAGTTGAAGAAGATAATAGAATAGAACAACATTTATAAAAAATTACTATAGGAAAATCTAACAGCACATAATCAGCTTATAACTGGGTTGTAAAGGTTCATCTATCCTGAGATAGGTAAAGAGGAGTGTTAACATGTGGTTTCAGTAAGTGATATCAGTACTCCACCCTCTCATTCCTTGCATCTAATAAGGAATGTGGAAATAAGCACTTGATTTTCTTTATTCTAAGAAATTCAAAATTTGCACTTCAGTGTTTACCTGTCAGAGGCTAACATATTGGATTACTTGATCTATGACTTCACCAGAATCAAAGAGGAAGTAAGTACCTTGATTTTGCAAAGACAGAAAGGTCAGTGGTATCCATTTGCCATCAAAGAGTTACTAAAGGGGTAAGATTAGGATTGCCATCTTGTTGACATCATCATTATCAGTAAGCATGTGAAAGTCATTTATTTTATTTTATGCTGCTTTGCTGTTTTATTTCAGGATAACAGAGGATTTGACAAGATGGTTGAACAGATTCAAAACATGAAGTTGGTAAGTCAGTTTGTGAGCAGAAGCATATGATATACTACTCCCAATGCCTTGGTGTGTACACAAACACACGCACACACACACACACACACACACACACACACACACACACACACACACGCCCATGCACATACACATAAAACGAAATGTAAATAGACTAGTATAGATGCTTTTTAGCTATGTCTATTATTACAGTCCTACCTAGCTGCTTTTAATAATTTCAATACAAATTTTTTGGTGTATTATTTATATGACTGAGCAATTTTTTTACAGCTAAAATGCAATTTAAGAAGTGCTTGACTAATTTAGCATTATAAATTGTATGCATTTTAATAACGTTGAGCAGATCTTTATTGCCATCTCAGTCTTACTTATCATTTTTGAAGATACAAACTCTGTGCTAACAACCGCACGTTTTTAGAATCTCTTATGTGCTTATAAACAATGCTGTCAGTTGATATAGTTGTTATTCCCTTTAAACAGTTAAATTAGTATAATAAACCATTGCACTTTAAGTTTAGTGATATTATATTCACAGTAGATCCTAGTCTAATGGAGATTAGAATTATAGAAATACTTTTTATACATAATTATGTGATGATGATGATGGTGATTAATATTATTAATTTTGCTAATGTTATTATTATGATTTTTAGATATGCTTTGTTTATATAATTAAAAAACAGTAATGTTTATTTGTTGAGATTGTAAGAACATGAATATACATATGCACAGAATAGTTTAATACCAATATTTTATTATCAATAAGGTTTATATTTTATATAGGTTCATAGGTTCATCGGTAGGTACTAGGTTATCAGCACTAGGGCCTATACAAGCCCAGCCAAAAAGGTATCTTGGCTTTTGCCACCCAAGAAAATTATTTTCCTGTGCCACTGTCGAGCAGACCCACAGAAGTGATCCCCGGAGTGAATTTCCTATTTCCCATCCAATTATCAAAATTTTTCTTGAAGAGTGCTAATGAGGAGCTTTATTTGATATAGATAGGTAGTTTATTCCAGAGTATGGGAAGTCTCTGGGACAGGAATATATCCCTCTGGCATGTTCTGTTTTTAATTTGATACTTAAATGTTTTGCCACTGCATAAAACTTTATATAATATTTTGCAGTGTGTAGTATAAATTGTGTATATCCAGTGAATTATTACTTAGGAAATAATTACTGTAACAGAAAGAAATGTCCATTTTCCCAGGCCCTGGTGGACATTATCCTAGTATATACCTATGAACCTACACATGTTGAAATGCAGTTCTAGATTTGTTTAATAACAAAGGAAAGTTATGGCCATTTTATTTAAATCTTTAATATGTGTTTTACTTGTAATTAGAGATGTTGTTGAATTATGTATAATAGTTTTATCAATAGTATCATTTCAGTCAAATTCAGTTCATGTTCAAAAGTTGAGTTTCTAATTCCAAGTTAAGATTATATAATTTAAATCTATAAGAACAACTTCATAGTTAACTTGAATAATATTAGATAAAGTATTTGATATTGTAATTCAGTACAATGAAAAATTAATTTATATTTGTCTACAACAGAATGATCAATCTTAGGATTCCTTGCTATAGTCTCTGTCATAATTTAATTTAACATTAACTGTTTGAAGTTTCTCCATTATGCTTAATCCCCCCCTAAAACGACTGACTTTATACCACCTAGTTCACCATTTATCCTGTCCAGCAGGAAGTTAAGAGAATGGTAGTACTTACAAGGAAGAAACTAGTGTACAATACACTTATTTGGCTAATGCTGTAAGACTGCATGGCATGAGGGGATGTCTGACTTAGGTATTAAAGCTTCTTTATTTTTGCCTCCCATTAGTAGGCACTATTGCACTTGCTGGGTGAGAAGCTTAGATGGAAGAACTTCTCTGTTAAAGCTCTGCCTATAGGCTATAGGTTGCACAGTAGCATGTGCAATATCTGGGAAGATTAGTACAGCCTTGAAGTGGATGTGGGAATCTGGACATTAAGTTAAAGAACAGTAGATATTTTGGAAGATTTCTTACATAATGGTATTACAACATCAGAGTAGTAGGATAGTTATAGCAGCATTTCATCAACTGTGTAAGGACCTCAGGATGCCCTTAAGGAAAGACAAACCAGAGGGTTCAGCGAAAAAAAAAAAAAACATCAAAAGATGAATATTGTGTACATGGTAATAAGACAACTCAAAACCAGTGTTTGATTTTTCAGGGATGTTAATCCTGCCATATGCACTGAACACACACACACACACACACACACACACACACACACACACACACACACACACACACACACATATATATATATATATATATATATATATATAAATATATATATATATATATATATATATATTACTTTAAAAAATGTTTGCATGAACTGAAGAACACCATTAATTCAAACTTAAAAACTTCAGAGGCATCTACTTCATAAGGAAAAAACACGCTGGAACTGATGAGTTTAATTTAGCGCTTTCATTCTTTAATATCCAAGAACTTCATCAGAATTAAAAGATTACAGATATTTTTCTCATTTATATATACATGGGGATTAGGTTTGAGATTTAAATAAAACTGGGACGTCCATATACTTTCCAATTAACTTTCTGTGTGGAAACAATGGGCCAATGAATACTTTGTAATCATTAGAAACAAAACAACTTTCATCATGAAATGCATAAACATGTCTTAGAAACATCAATGTCCAATGTATATTGAGATTACGTAGTTAATATCAAATAGGAAAACAGTATCCCAAAGGAAAATGCATAAACAAAGGGCAACCCAAATCACCAATTATGATGGACATGACAATGCATACCAATAATATTGTTAATAGAATTTTCATAAAGTATAGGCATTGGTTAAACTCTGTGGACCAGTGAAAAAGCTTAATAATGATTTTTAACCAGTAATGTTTCATGGGCTATATTCGTGGTTATTGTCTCTGAAGTAGGAAATCCAGGGTAACTATATATGAAACATTTATTTATAGCACATATATATATATATATATATATATATATATATATATATATATATATATATATATTAGTGCAATGCACTTTACCCTTGCCATTTCAAGGCACATTTAACATTAATACTTTAGTTGATGCTTGGTGCAGAGTCTGCCCCCAAGCTTAGCTGCCACTTCAGTTCGTTTACTTCTAGTAGAGTGGCATAGTCCCCAAAAAACAGTTCCACCTGTTCAAGTATAAAAAACTTGAACTTTGTGAATGAGTTACATACGGAGGAATGTCTGGCTAATGCGTTATGTCCATCTAAAGCTCTGATCGCACCGTTGTGTTCCTTGATGCGATCTGATAATTTCCTGCAAGTTTTTCCAACGTAGAATCTTTGGCAGGACTGGCATACTACCGCGTAAACCACATTGGGACTATGGCAGTCAAAATGACTGGAAAAGGAGATTTTGTAGTTACTGTGTGCAAATTTAAAAGAGGCTCCCACCATAATGTATTGGCAGCATACACACTTACCGCACTGAAACATTCCTGGTGGGTCAATTTTATTGGAAAGTTTGTTAAGTAGTAAGGCTGAGTCCTTATTTTCAAAAGCACATTGCAGAGTCCTTGTCCTTTTGTATGAAAATAGAGGTTAATTTCCTAAAACTTCTAGCAAGGGATCAGAGCTTGTGATAATGTTCCAGTCTGAACAGATTATGTCCCTGATAGCAGTCATATCACGGCTGATAGGGATCAGAAAACTTAGGCTTCTGTCTGTTGTAGTCTGAGAGGTCACGTCTTTCGGGGTGAAGCCATGTTTAAGGATAGGTAGGTATTTAGTGTGCCTCTTTCCGATCCCTATCAGCCGTGACATGTGAGGAGGTCAGGATTAGCGTAAAGGTTAGGTAATGGGATAGAGTAAATTAAGTGTGCTTGTAGATGTGAATGTTTAGGGTTTTTTTTAAGATTACAAGATAGATTTTGTGTGAGTGTATGTGAATGTGTGGGGTGAGTGACTGACCTTTCTTGTGTAGTGTTAGTGATATAGGAAGGGCTTTTTTAAGTTAATATGTACATTAGAGTTAAGGGTGGGCAGGGTTAGGGTTAAGTATTACTAAGGAGGAGCTGGGGGGAGGGAGAAGAGCCCCTGCTTACCTTAGTAATGCATGCTAACCCTAAACCTAACCCTAATATGCAGGTGGACTTTAAAAAACCCTTCTAAGAGCAACATTACTTTTCAGACAAATTTGAGCTGAATGTGGTCAGGTTTTGGGTAGTGTATCAGGAAAGAAAATTTGTTTCCATATTTAATGCAATAAATGTTTAACATCTTTTGGTGAATATTGCATATGTCAAATAAATAACATGCCAACCAATCGTATAATCATGTGTGTGTGTGTGTGTGTGTGTGTGTGTGTGAGTGTGTGTGTGTGTGTGTGTGTGTGTGTGTGTGTGTGTGTGTCTATATATCTATCTATATATATATATATATATATATATATATAAATACACGCATATAGATATATTATATCGATATAGCTATCTCTCTCTCTCTCTCTCTATATATATATATATATATATATATATATATATATATATATATATATATATATATATATGTAGACATATATATCTATATATATATATATATATATATAGATTCACTTTATAATCTCGAAATACTGAAACATTGAATTTCAGTATATCGAGACTATAAAGTCGAATCTGCAGAATACTGAAACCCAAAAATCGCGAAAGTAAAAATTGTGAAGTTGAACACACCATACACCACACTACACATACACCACACTACCCACACTCACAAACATAAAAACACAAATTAACAAGCCTACAATACAGATAAGCAGGGGAGGAAAGCTCTGCTGCACCACAACCCTGCTACTTATATATTCTAACTCCGAGATCACACCAAATAGGAAAAGAGAGCAAACTCACTTAGGGATTGGGCGGGTGGCCTAATGGTTAAGGTGTTTGCCTTATAAACACAGGGTACAGGGTTTGAGTCTCAAAAGGGATAACTGGCTAGGCTTAAAATGTCTCGCAAGGGCAGTTAGCCTAGTACTAATCTATGAACCTATGAACAACCAAACATTCTACAGTCCCTCACACATGCACACACACACACACACATATATATATATATATATATATATGTATATATACAAACACCACCACATTCAACAGTTAAACACTCATACTTTTACCTGCCTACCCCAACCCACATGTACAATTTCTAAACACAGTCACATACACTCAAACACCTACCCAAAACCCTTACAAAATAGTCACTTACCTTAAATTCCACCTAAATCCACACACACTAAACCGGACGCCATCCACACCATACATTCCACGTCAACTATAGTTAAACCATAACTGCAAATTTGACATATCAGGATTCAGTTATGCACTTTTGCTATTTTGAACATTTGACTTTATGGTCTCAAAATACTGAACGTCAATATTTCAGTATTTCGATATTATAAAGTGAATATATGTATATATATATATATATATATATATATATATATATATATATATATATATACATATGTATTTATATATATATATATATATATATATATATATATATATATATATATGTATACACACATGCATATATATGGATTTATGCCAGATTCTCACGTTTTCAGAAAGTCAAAATTCATACTGACGAGACTATATAATTGAGTTTCCAATCATAGCTATACCACAACCTCTGTTCAAAGCTTCAGGTTTTCAAAAACTCGATCATATGCTCTTGACTATATGAATTTCAAGTTTCTGAAAATTTGTTCAACTGATAGGATCCAGCTAACAAGAGCTACAAGCGTTCTGGCAATATGTGCATGCAGTTACCGTCTTTCTGAACTGTGGTGTCCCTGCAACAAACACCACTACCAATAAAGAAGTCTATCGTATATCATCTGCAAAGAAACATTTAAACCTGATGTTACAGGTGTTTATCCCAGCAAAAGTTTACTGTCTCTTTGAAATTCATGGACCTAGCAACAAACTCCACTCCCAATAAGGAAGTCCACCCTGCACCATCTGCAAAGAAACATTTAAACCTAAAGTTACAAGTATTTAGCCCAGCAACAGTATATGTTTTTATATTAACCTGTTAAAATAGCAGTTTATTGTCATCTTGTAAAGAAGCTTTTAATAGCATTCGTACAACCCAGATGCTAGCTCACTCCTAAACCCACCCCAGATTCTGGTCCATGCATTGAATTAATTTGGAAATAGACCATCCTGGCTATAAGATTTATTATTTAACAGCCTGAAGGGTCCTGATATATTGTTTTAAAGGTCTAATAAACTGTTTTAAAATTAGGCAGTGAAGGACAAGCCTCAAAACCATAATAAACTTACCTGCCTGTACACTATGCGGCTGATTTTTTTTCTTAACTCCGCTGCATGTCTTGTGGTTGGTTTCAACCTGCTCCGTTCACCCTCACTGTGCTTGGGCTCACTCCACTCCCCTATTCTACCCCCAATTCCCACCCACTCCCACTATACATAAATTTATTATTCACCACAACCACACCTAAAAAACAGGAACCAATCCCCCCTAATCCTTCCTTACCTCCCATCTAATTAACAACTCACATTTTCTATACATTAACCCTTAACACACAGAACCCCTTCTCACCTCCTACAACCACTAGCAAGTACACATACTAGTCCCTCCTCGGAATGACATCTCTAAAAATAACTATACTCCTTTTTATTTTGAATTCTCTTCCACTGCTACTATATAAGCTCTCCTCATATGAGACTCCTCTCAAACACACTATTCCTCCTCTATACCAAACCTCTAAACCCCCAACACCTCATAATACTCAGCATTGGCTTACCACCCCACCCCTCTTCTCCACCACTATTATAGACTATCACACAATCCAACTCCTTCCACTGCTAATGAAATCTCCTAGAACCCTTAGATTCTCTAAGCTCCTAAACAAACTCTCCAAATTCCTTCATCATATATCCAAACAGTTAATTCTTGCAGGAGACATCCATCCCAGTCCTGGTCCCACAAATACCTATGTTTCAGTACCCGACTCATCCCAAACTAACCTTACACTACTTCACCGAAGGAAAAATCATCCCTCCTCCTCCTCAACATAAATGTACATATCATAACTAACAAAACCCACTATCCATATGCTTTACTATCCCACTACTCTCCAGATATAGTTACTTTAACTGAAACATGGCTAAAACCAGACATTAACAATAATGAAATCACTCATCGAGGCTACAATATCCTACTGAAGACAGAATAAACAGAAAAGGAGGTGGTGTAGCTATCTTATACAAAGATCATCTTTCACTTGTCCTGCTGGATGCCCCCAACCCAGACCTTGTAAATACTGAGCTAATTCTAACCAAATTAAGCATCAACCCCAGCAAACATCTTAATATAATAGGTGGATACATCCCACCAGATAACAACATTGCCATTCTGGAAAACCTTCTACAATGGTGCTCCACATCCCTCCCTCAAGGGACCATCTTAATGGGGCATTTCGATATTGACTGGCTCCTATGTTTCTCCTCCACTACAACTACACACATCAACCTATACGGCGTTGCCCAAATAATCTCCTCTCCCACTAGGACCGATTAAACCTCTAAATGGGAATCCATACTAGACTGGATTCTAGTTAATTCTCCCCACCTGTCATCCCACTCAGGCTGCCTCCCTGATAATCTGATTGACCACTGTCCAACATTTCTCTTAAGAGATCACAACCATCCATCACATCAAACTTCCTTCCATACAATTAGGAGCAAAAAGAATTTCAATCCTAATAATTTTATCTCTGCCCTCAAAAATTCTTCCTGGGAACATCTCAAACAACTGCCCCTGGATGAGGCAGTACTCTCCTTCAACACCACCTTCTTTGAGATTCTCAACACCCATGCCCCATCTAGAAATATTAGAATCAAATCCAATTATGCACCCTGGTTAACAAAAGAAACTAGAGCATTACTCAAAGACAGGGATAAGACCTTTGCAGTTTCATAAGAATAAAACCACCACTACTAAACAGCGTTACCTAGAACTTAGAAACAAAGTTAAAAAAATTAATTAAAACTGAAAAATCCAACTACTACCACAACATCCAATCCTCAACAATTCTAGACTGCAGTAAACAACCTATTGCAACCAGGAAAAAATACTATCCCCACACCAAAAAAAGCTGACAACTGTGGAAACGTGGCCACTCAATTAAACACCTACTTCACAGAATCTTTTCAAACCCTAGCCAACAATCAGACAAACACTAACCCTACCCCCCCAGAAACAAACCCAAATATCCCCCCTAAAAATAGCACAAACTACGTCAAGTTAAACCCAGTGCCCATCTATTATATAAAGACTAAAACCAACCACATTAGCTGCTGATCTCCCTGCGGAATATCTACAAATAGCATCAGAAGCCTTTTCCTGCCTGATAACCATACTTATAAATAGATCAATAACAGAAGCATATGTCCCCACTATTTGGAAAATCACTCACATTTTGCCTCTGCACAATGATGGAAGCTCCTGCAAACTTACTAATCATTGCCCCATTGCCATCCTTTCCACCCTGTCTAAAATCCTGAAAAGAGTAGTACACTCCCAACTCATAGAATACCTACGATCTCACAATCTCCTACCCCTCACTCAACATGGTTTCCACCCTGCACAAAACACCACAGCAGCCCTACTATCCTTCACAAACATAGTTAATCAGCACAGAAACAACTCCCAGTTTGTATCAGCAATATTCGTAGACCTGTCAAAGGCATTCGACATGGTCAATCACGGCAAACTCATTAATGTCCTCTCCTCCCGCAACCTCAGCAATCCAGCTATAGCCTGGTTTCAAAGCTACTTAACAGACTGCCAACAAGCTGTCCATTGGCAACAGTCCCTGTTACCCCTCCTACCAGTCACCTTAGGGGTACCACAAGGCTCCATCCTTGGACCTCTTCTTTTCTCCTCACTGTTTGCCAATCGACTCCACTCTGTCATTCCCCATGCCAATGTGATTCAGTACGCTGACAACTCCATTCTGAGCTCCTCTGCTTCTACCCTCAGTGACTTTCAATCCTTCACCCAAGACTCCTTCCTAGATGTTGAACAGTGATCAATAAACTCCCAGCTTATATTAAATCCCAGTAAAACTAAACTTATGCTTTTCTACACCACTAGAAATACTTATTCTTCCACAACCTTCCATAGCTTTTCTAAAAACAAAACCATGATCACTCCTACCCCCTATACCAAATCGCTACGGGTTATAATCAACAATAACCTGAAATTTGATCTCCACATAAACCAAATCATAAAAAAGTTCACAAAAAACTTAACCTCCTTTATAGGAACAAACAAGTTTTAACAAGTAGTACAAAAATCACACTTGCTAGAACACACCTTCTATTAACACTCGTATATGCATCTCCAATTCTAACAAATGTCCATAAAACTGACCTTGCCAAGCTTGAAACCTTCTAAAATAAAATCTCAAAATTTGCCACTAATGCTTCCTATAAGTCCCATCACTGTCTATCACTCAAGCAGTTTGATTGGCTAGAACATCCTCTACTCTTTCAATTTAATCAACCAACCTTAGCTCATAAAATTCTCCACCACCCAGAAAAGACGCCAGCCCTCAAAGACATTATTCAACCATACACTGCTTCTAGATCCCTTTGATCAAACAATAAACCTCTCCTCCAAGTCACCAAAGCAAAAAAACTCATCAGGTGAAGTCCTCTTCTCCAACTATATTTCCAAGCTTTGGAACTGTCTGCCAAACTCACTAGTGACCACTTCCACATCTAAACAGTTTAAAAAACTTCTAAAAACCCACCTTGCTAACTAGTAGCTCTGCTCCTGTTACACTCCAGGATAGACCCCCCCAAACCACCCTTCTATGCCTCCTTGTACTACTCCACTAGACCACTTCTAGAAATATTGAACTCATTCTTTCAACTCTGTACATATTTTATGTCAAATTGTATCTCTCTCAATTTCTAATGTTGTCTCTGTTCAAAGTTATGTGCACTGAATATAACTACAAACCTTCATGATGTATTAAATGTTCTTCATATAGTTCCTATTTTTTTAATTCATGATACACTGTTAATGTTTTAAAGTTATATATCAATTAAATGTTTTAAAATTGTGTTCTACTATACTATGTACTGTATGACATTGGAGCTTTTCTCCCTGAGCCTCCACTGAAAAACGACACGTCAAACTGGACTTTCCCGGTAAACAAATGTAAAATAAATAAGACAAAAAGTTATACTATAGCTCTGCTCAGCTTAACAACAAATCCAATCCTCGAAAATTTTGGTCAACTCTCGACAACATCCTCTATCCTGGAAAGCCCTCTAATCCCTCCCCATACCCTAACTCTTCCTCTCAGGAAATAGCTACCCTCCTGAATAAACACTTTATCTATTCCATCCAAAATCTGGTAACTTCTAAGACAAACTCTACTTTGACACCCACCCCTCCAAGTCCCCCTAACACAACTTTGTTTTCTTTTGAACCAGTTCCCATTACTTACATCAAATCTCTACTACTCAAGCTAAAACCTTGCTCTCCTTCCACTGACAATCTATCTCCTACATTCCTCAAACTTGCTGTTGACTCAATTGCCTATCCTATATCTATACAAATTAATCGATCTATCCTGGAATCAGCTGTCCCCACCCTTTGGAATTCTTTATTCACTACCCCTCTTCATAAAGGTGGAAACTCCACTGACCCCTCAAACTAAGGACCCATTGCCATTCTGTCCCCCCTCTCCAAGATATTAGAAAAATGTATTCACTCACAGCTTCTCAATCACCTCCTCACACACCACTTACTTACCCCTACCTAACATGGATTTCATCCTCACCACAGCACCACCACTGCCCTCCTCTCCTTCACTCATATCATTACAGAGGCCCTAGACAACAATAAATTCATTTCTTGTCTCTTCCTAGATCTCTTCAAAGCCTTCAATACTATCTCTCTTTCTCTACGACTATCCAAACTCGCAAATCTCCACCTATCCACCTCCGCACTTGCCTGGTTTAATAGTTACCTATCTGAGAGGGAACAATCTGTCAAATGGCTCTCATCCTCCACACATTTCCTTCCCATCTCCACTGGTATTCCCCAAGGCTCCATCTTGGGACCCCTTTTGTTTAACATCTTCACCAATGATAGTTACACCTCATGCAAAGAATCCTCCCTTATTCAGTATGCCGATGACTCCACACTTATATCCATCTCAAATAACATTCCTGAACTACACTCCCTGACCCAACAGGCCCTACTATCCACTGAAGAATGGCTCTTTCACAACCTATTGATCCTAAATCCCAAAAAGACCAAACTCCTACTTTTCTTTCCCCGTTCTCTTTCTCATCATAAAACCTCCTTTTTTATTACATCTTCTAACAATACAACTATCCAACCTGACACCCACACAAAACTCCTAGGGGTCATTATCGATGATGAACTAAAGTTCAACCTACACATACTCCAATGTATAAAAAAACAAACCAGAAACTAGGTCTGCTATATCGGAACAAAAAATTCCTAACCCCTGAATCTAGACTTACCCTTGGCCAGACACTCCTCCACCCCTCCCTCTTATACGTTACACCAGTTCATACCAATATCCAGGCCTCCACTCTAAACAAACTCCAACATACTTACCATAAAATAGCCAGATTCATTACTAACGCCCCATACAACTCACACCACTGCATTTCTTTAAACTCTCTTCGATGGCTTGAACTTCCCCAATTTCTGCTATCTTAACAATTTCATATGCTACACTCTAATCTTTATAAACCCTCCTTCTGTCCATCTCTATCTTCCTAAGTCTCCATCTACATCCCATCACGGACACTCCATACTTCCAACCAACAATTACTTGATATCTACCACCCAAAAAGGTCAGTAGGCAAACTAGTCTACAAACACTCCCTTGCCCATGCTTGGAACAAACTTCCCCTTGACTTACGTTCAATCTCCCACACCTCACACTTTAAAAATTAACTAAAAGCTTATTTTCTCAATTCCAGAACCTGCCCTTGCCATGACCCTACCTAGTCTTCCTTCCCTTATGTACCCTCAAAAGGACCATACTTAGTACCTCATTACACCTCTCTCTCCAATGTGTCTACTATGCATTTGCATAATTTTATACAAACAACATTTTTTTATTGTTGACCTGTTGAACTATATCAATGTAAAATTGTTACTTAGCTTCTTTTTAATGCACCTTTAACTTTATGCATGTAACCCAACATATGTGAATCTCTTTGCTATAACTGCTATTATATCCATATTGTTTAAAATTGTACTTGTTTAAAATGTACTACTGTTGCTTTTCTCTTCGGGTCTCCACTGAAAATGGGCCATAAGCCCTGTTGGACAAACCCGGTTAACAAATGTCAATAAATATATAAATAAATAAACAAATAACATATATATATATATATATATATATATATATATAGCTATATATACACACACACACACACACAAACACACACACACACACACACACACACACACCCACACACACACACACACACATACACACACACACACACACACACACACACACACACACACACACACACACACACACACACACACACACACACACACACACACACACACACGGGTTCCCTTCAGAAGCTCAAAATACTGAAATATCGAACTTCAGTATTTCAAGCTCAGAAGGCTGAATCCTGAGAACATCGAAAGTTCAGAAGATTGAAATTCAAAACCTCGAATACCGGAGGTTTTGAATTTCATGCTTCTGAACTTTTGCTGTGGTTATGCATTCAGGTAAGTGTGTGTGTGTGTGTGTGTGTGTGTGTGTGTGTGTGTGTGTGTGTGTGTGTTAAGGGTTTTGTGGAGGGGATGTGGTGTGTGTCAGTGTTTTTTGTTGCTGTGATGTGTATGTGCGAGGAGAATGTAGCTTGTGTGGTGGTGTTTTGTGTGTGTGTGTGTATGTAGTGCGACCTCGGAGTGAAAATATTTAAGTGTGGGGGTGTGGGGGGTTTGCCCTCTACATGGGGGTGCCAGGGCTTTCATGTAGTAGAGAATTTATGTGTATGTGTGGGGAGAATGGTGTGTGTGTGTGTGTGTGTGTGTGTGTGTGTGTGTGTGTGTGTGTGTGTGTGTGTGTGTGTGTGTGTGCGCAGTGGTACTGCGAAATTCAAAATCTCCCGTGTACGAGATTTTGAGTTTCGTGGTTTTAAGTTTTTGTGGTTTTGTGGATTCAGCTTTCTGGGCTCAAAATACTGAAATTCGATATTTCAGTATTTCGAGCTTCTAAAGTGAATCCATATATACACATATATATATATATATATATATATATATATATATATATATATATATGTACACATATATATATATATATATATATAGATAGATATATACATATATATATATATATATATATATATATATATATATATATATATATGTACATATATAATATATGGGTCTGTCTGAAAAAAATGAAAACCCACTTACCCAAATTTCTAAAGACCGGGAAGACTTTGCTGAAACCATATTTTAATGAACACTTGGAACACAGGAACCACTTGGTCACCATGGTGAATTTTGCCCCTTTCCCCACTATAGTGCGATCTTAGACTTGGTATATTTAGCTAGGGGAGCTGGGTGTGATTTGCTTTGGTTTGCATTTTTTGTATGGATTGATAAATGATTAGTTTCCCTGAGTTCATTATTGGTGTTCTGAGTGTTCATTAAATTTTGGTTTTGGCAAAGTCGTTTCGGCCTTTAGAGATATGGATAAGAGGATTTTTGTTCTTTCCAAATAGACCCATATATATATATATATATATATATATATATATATATATATATATATATATATATATATATATATATGTATATATATGTATATTACATTTTATATATATATATATATATATATATATATATATATATATATATATGTTCATGTGTGTGTCTGTGTGTGGGGATGGAAGAAAATCTGTAACATAGTGTGCCATAGTCACAAGCAGTCACTTGTTTTGCTATAACATTGGATCATAGGAGGTTACTAGGCTATTGGCCCTGAGGCTCTTATAAACCTAGCCAAGAGTTTAGCCTATGTTTAGACAAGTCAGCACTCGAAGCCCCTGTCGAGCAGGAACACAGGTGGAATGCCAGGGGTGTATTTTCTGTTTCCCATCCAGTTATCCAGGTTGTGCTTAAAAAGTGCTAATGAGGTACTCTGCTTGACGTGGTGAGGAAGTCTATTCCACAGATGGAGGAGTCTTTGGGACACCAATCTGTCCTGCCAGCAAGTCCTATTGATATCACAGACCAGGTTGAGGTTGTGCTTACGGGTTGCTTGAATGGAGCTTAAGTTGCAGATATGCAGCAGTCCCAACAATGCGGGGTCTGAGATTGCTTTGTATGCCAGACAGAGGTCACCTCTAAGGAGTCTGTATGAAACTGAGTTAGAGGGACAGGGCTTTTAGCCTATCTGTGTAGAGTAGGTGTTTGAGGCCCTGGATTCTCCTGGTGACGAACCTCTGTGGTCGCTCCAGCTGCTGCATGTGCTTTACGAGGTACATGCAGCAGGTCATGCATGAGGAAGGTGATGTAAAAGTACTTTGCCCAGTTTGATAAGTGTACATGCTACACAGAGCTCGGGGCATGTGCACTCAGTGCATGTTACACAGAGCTCGGGGCATGTGCAGTCAGTGGGCCATGCGATCATGACAATTTCAAAAGCAGCAGTCTGAGATGACTTTGAAGGAAGCCTTGCAAAGGCAATAAGCTAATTTGGCAACAAAGAAAACACAATGAAATATGCCTACTGTTATTGATCTGATTAATCCTCACGCTTTTCTTTATGGTTACTAAACATTAGCAATATGTATAAAGGGAGTATCGGTTTCCAAAATGCATACAGATATGTACAAATATAGTTGAATAATGTAATTAGCAAGTGGTAGTTTGTTGAGATACATAAGCAAATTTTAATGGTAAGCTGGTATTATAAGTTCCATTATTCTTATTTCAAAGTGGTCTATTGTAAGAGAGAAAAATATGTATTTACTTACTGAAGGCTCTCTTATCAGTAGCAAAAGTAGAGTATTCTCATATCTATGACTGATGGAAAAGTCATATAGACTAAATCTTTCACCATTAGGCCAAACAATAGCACTGAAATCAAAACATTGCATCACAGTACAGCCTGCATCAAATGATATACATACTTTCTTTAAGCTGGTTGTTTCGTCTTTGAATTGCCTTTCTATGATACTGTTCTTTTAAATGACTGCATTTAACAGTGCACATTTTATATTAGCACATCGTTAGAAGTCCTGCAATGATGGTATTCGAAAATCAATAAAGTTTTAACAGATTTGCATTAATTTAATGAGAGATATTCACTTGTTTCAGACAGATAAGAATGAATACCTTTAAAAAGGAAGCTCACATCCTTCCTTGTCACCATGACAAAACAGCTCAGCATTTTCTGACTTATTATAAATTCACCCTGGCCTCTTTAGGCCGTATTGCGAGTACTGTCTTACAGGCTATATGGTAATTAGAAGAACAGTGCATTACTGAGGAGGCCCTCGGTCTTTGACAAAAAGACTCTGAGCCTGAACACTTTGTTTCAGTAAATGAATTCTAAAAACAGCAACTAATTAAACTAGATAATGATCTTGTGAATGCATTTCCCTATGTTGTTGTAATTAACAATGAACCTATAACCGTACATTCACATGACATGGAAGCCAGAGGCTTAGTTGTGATTTCCCTTGAGAACAGTAGCTTCTCTGTTTATTTGCTTGGTCTGTACTGGTTACTTCTAAATGACTGCAAGAAGACAGCACTTGATTTTAAAATCAGATTGCAGCTATGCCCAGCTAGCACATTTTTGGCTACTGCATAAAATGAAAGAGAACTATTTTATACATTTATTCCTCAAGGAGATTCTCCTGTGAGTAATACTGTTGAACAAATACTTTCTATGAAAGCAAAAAAAAGAAATGATTAATAGCAAGGCTTTTAAGGATCACTATTATCTGCTGTAGGAATGAATTTATAAACTAAAAGATTTTAACCAGAAAAGAAATCATGAACTGCAGTATCTAATTTGCATCACTGACAGGGCTGCGTAGGCAAAGAATACAATAAAGCAGTTTCTGTAAACTTGCATTAAAATGAGTACCTAAATGAACAGTAATACAGTTAAGTAATCTTTTTGTCAGTAGTCCAGTGCTTATATATCTTTATTACATCTGAAATCTCAAAGATAAAGTTACAAGTTCATAGCAACACGTGTTTTTAAAAATACATCAGAACTGTTTTTTTTCTTGTAGCACTGCATCAAGTTTCTAAGAAAAAACAAACAAACAAAAAAAAACAGAGAGTAAAGTAGCTATGGGAACTTGAAAATTCTTCACTTTTCATTTTATCAGGACTCAAAGAGTCTCAATTGTTTCAAAAAAAGGGCAAAAGGGCAGACCATCAATATCTGGCTTCAGCAGTCCTTATTTGTCTGGTGTTATGCATGTTTGTGTTTCTACTAACTGCAAGTTCTGATGATTCAGCCTGAAGCATAGAAATGTAAAAAGTTAAGTTAAGCAAGCTTTTTTTTGGCACATTTTCCAATATATTGTGATACAGTTGATTTGAGATGTCAACAATTTGTGGTCAGCATTTTAATCATGAATAATTATGTCTTGTTGTAAGCAGACTAATCATTCTTTAATCATAGGTTTTTATGTGTGTGTCTGTTTAGTTATTTATTTTTTTTATTTTATTCATTTTGATGCGTGGGGAGTAAAACCATATTCAGGACCAAAGCAGAAAGAAAAACCCCACCCAGATCAAATGATGAATTCAGTATACAACAATAAAGTTATCTTAGACTAAGACATGCGACCTATAAAATGTAACATTGTGAGATTCCAAGGAAGAGATACAGAATAAGGTAATAAGTAAAACACAGACATAGGCTGTTGTGATTTGAATTGTAATAGTAAACAATGCATAATACATTACAGAGCTAACAATTTTCTCAAATGTACATGGCATCAGGTAGATGGAGGGACTTTCTTTATATTGATAATATTGATTACTTAATTATTGGGTCTATATTAAATCACCGTAACGACAAACAGCGAATGCCATTTCAGTGGCACATAAAGAGCAATCTACAACTTCTGCAAACAGCCAGAACATCAATTTTTTTTTTCCTATGGAAAAAAAATCATTTGGCCGTTGCAGTGGAATTGCACTTTTCCCCACTGTAGTACAATCTCGGAGTTGGTATATTTAGTTAGGGGGTGGGAGGTTGAAGCCTGCCACATTGTAATGTTTGGTATGGTGTTTTGTGTGTGGTTGACCTACTGATTTTTTTCCCTAGGAAAAAAAATCGATGCTCTGGCCGTTCGCAGAAGTTGTAGATCGCTCTTTATGTGTCACTGAAATGACATTCGCTATTTTGCCATTTTGTCTATCTAATATCGACCCTAATTATTATGTATCATGGGTAGTAAATGATTAAGAGAGGTGAAAGTTCTTTGAGTGGTGCTGTTTGTCAGTTGGGGTGTGGAAGCTGTGCATAACCTATATCAATACGAGTGGAACTGCAGGAATGTATAAGCCATAGATGTCAGGAAGAGTTGGTGAAGTTCATTTCTGTGAACTATGACTGTAGGAAATATGATAAGATTAACTAATAAACAAGGACAGAGACTACATGAGTGAGGAAACCGTGTCAATAAAGCAATGACTGAGGGGAGAAAGAGTTGGAAGAAATAAGGGTCTGATAATTGCAGTTCTATTTATTTACTCTTCGCATGAAGATGGTCCTTTAGTTTCATTCAGAAGTTCCTAGCAGAGAGTGTAGTTTGTGTACTGCTTAAATTATATGGCTTTGGATATGATAGGTCAGAGAAAGCCTAAGGATTTGAGCATAATTGGTGATAAAGCCAGTAACATACACGTAAAAGCTGGTGTGAAGCCAAATCACTTTTATGACTCTATATGGGCATAAACTTATATGAGAGGGTGCTCCATTAAAGATGATAAAAAATGGAGCAATGAGAGGGTGGAGGTGCAAGCACTCAAAATAAATTCAGTAGGGCAATAGTTCTCTTTCTACAGCAAGAGGAGTGTTACAGGTCGCTCCTAGGTAAGTGTAACCATTCATAATGCATTAGTGGAGAGGTGGAGAGGAGTGCAGACTTTGAAAGTAATTCTTCTCTTGGAGTAAGGCTATATTTTTACCTGAGAATAAGCCAAATAAACACTTTTTTGTTATAAACAATATTTGTTCCATATATGAGAATTGTGAGCATGGCTTTAAGAGGTATATGAGAGTACCACTTACAAAGGCTTATTTGCTACAGTCATAGGTACTTAGCATGTTGCAACAAACTTATGATCTAATAACCTACAGGAAACTTGCTTGTTATAATTTCATGTAGACATTTTTAGAATTCCAATGTATATGTCAATATTGTTTTTAAAAAGCTAATATAAAAATAATTTTTATTTTACAAATATAGGTAATGTTTTCCTCAAAGATGCCAGAAGCAGTGGTATATATTCGTGTGCCTCTTTATAAATTCATAGGTAGGTACTAGGCTATTGACCCTAAGGCCGATATAAGCCTAGCTAAAAAGGTACCCTGGATTTCACCACCCAAGAAAATTATTTTCCTGTGCCCCTGTTGAGCAGAGCCAGAGAGGTGATCCCCTGGGGTGAATTTCCTATTTCCCATCCAATCGTTAAGATTTTTCTTGAAGAGCACTAATGAGGAGCTTTGTAAGATATAGATCGGTAGTTTGTTCCAGAGTATGGGAAGTCTCTAGGATAGGAATCTTTCCCTCCAGCATGTTCTATTTATTGCGGTGACAATGTTTAGGTCCCTAGAGCGTGTAGCTCAGAGGGATTGGGACTTCTTTAAGTGGAGCATGTCCAGCAGCTCTGGGTTTGACATAGCTTTGTATGTTAGGCAGAGATTGCCTCTGAGTAGGCGATATGCGACATAGTAAAGCTGGAGTTTTTTGAGATGGTCTGCGTAGGGCATCTGTTTGAGGCTGGTAATCCTCTTTGTGATGTATTTCTGCAGCCTTTCCAGTTGTTGTAGATGTCCTGTGAGGTGCATGGCAAAAGGGGAGTTTTACTCTATAATGGGTCGAATGAGTGATGGGTAGAGGGGAACAATGTCCTCTTTTTTCCTGAATGAGAAACCGTTTGTCATGAGGTGTACCATGTAGAAAGATTTCCTGACTACTGTGGCAATGTGATTATCAAAGAAGAGACTACTGTCCACCTGTGTCCCAAGGTCTCATCACACTTTCAGTGTTAAGCAGACTACCACCTATGTGGCAGCTCATGGGTACAGAGTTTTTACCAAAGGGGTTGACAATGCACTTTTTGGCATTGAGCTTGAGGCCATGGCTTTGACACCAGGCATCTGTCTTAGTGAGGCCCTTTTGTAGGATGTCCACATCATTTGGAGTTTTGATTATGGGTTCTAGTTTGCAGTCATCTGTGAACTTCATTAGCCAAAGACCTTCTGTGTTAGCCTGTACTTCAGAAAGGTAGATACCAAACAGGAGAGGACCCAGGACTGAACCCTGTGGTACTCCACTTGTCACTGGTCTGAAGTCAGAGTTGGAGTCTGCTACTTTCACAGTGTGTGTTCTGTCAATGAGCCAGTTGACAACACATCTTGTGACATAGGGATTTATACCTAGTGAGTTTATCTATTATTCCAGAGTGGGGGATGGGGTCAAAAGCCTTGGCAAGATCTAGATAGGCTGTGAGAATCACCTTACCCTTGTCTATGGCTTTGGTGACTCCTTCAAAGAAGTCTATCAGGTCTAGGAGGCATGATCTTCCTTTTACAAACCCTAACTGGGTGGGGTCCAGAGTTTGGAGATTACCAATGTCTTTGTTTATAAGTTCCATGATGATGCGTTCCATGGCCTTGCAGACCAGGCTATTTAGGCTAATGGGCGGTAGTTCCCAGGGTCTGTGGTGGCTCCTTGATTTTGAACTTAAATTGAAGTTAAGCCTGCCTTTTTATTTCCCTCCATAGCTGTGCTCTCCAAGCAATCCTGAGTCTTTTACTATCTAAACAAAACAGAGGTAACCTTGTACAAGTCTACAGTCCAATGGTTTCTCTGCTTTGAATATAGTTAGTCTTGGGTTTGATTCCAGATGGGGGAGAACATGTCTAGTACTCAGCAGGGAGGATAAAGACTATGAGCTATTAATGAGTTACTTCCTGTGGTGCTGGATTACCTCAGTCTTCATTTGCATAGTGTGAGAACATGAGCATGTTACTCAACCAGGCAGGGCTTTGGAGTAATTTGGAATTTAGGCATGTCAATGGTCTCCTGGACTGTATATGTAGTAACCACCTATCAATATTATCTTTTGGGCTGTTTAATGTTTTCAGACTCCTACACTTAAATTTTCATTGTCATGAATCTATGCACTTGTCTGCATAGAACTAAATATTTAGAATGAGCATTCCAGAAAGCTGCACAGTATTCAGATTAAAGAACAAACTAACACAGTATACAAAAGGACAGTACATTAATCGATGAATCATGATTATACCTTGAAAAAGCATAACACATCATCACCCACTTTTAGTGCCATTTGGCTTTGAGTTGACACAGCATTCCTGTTATTTATTTTTAACTTAAAAGCTGTAAAATCTATAGTTTTAAAATTAAGAAGAAAGATTTTTCCATCTAGTTTAGGAATAATGATTTTGCTACTACAACTTATGTTCTAATCAAGTTCTTACTCTAAACGTATCAAAAAATGAAGGTAGATGTACGATGGTCTCCTGTTACTTAATAAACATGTAATGGCTAGCCATCTGCTTGCCTGTTGTTATTTGGCATAAGAAATTATCAAATATGGTTGACAATATCATTCAGCTGATACTATATTGCAAAGTACTATGACCTTTGCCAGTCAATTTAACCTTTTTGCTTCTAGTTTTTATTATAATTGAGCTAGCAAATATCCATTTATTATTTATTTATTTATCGGCATTTGTTTACTGGGAAAGTCCACTGGGCCAAGAAGAACCCATTTTTCAGTGGATTTTCAGTGGAGGCCTGGGGAGAAAAGCTCAACAAAGGCAGTTAGTATAACAATTACATAATATCGAAAAAGTTTGTATTAACAAGAAGCATAGTCATAGCAGGCATCATAAATATAATAAAGTACAATATGAAAATGTAGATTGTACAGAGAAATAATATAAAACACAAGGCATAGAAGTAAATCCAAAGAACATATTCTAGCACTCTCTGATGTTAGTATACACTCCGGAGTAGAGTCTGTTGTGAGTGTGTAAGTGCTTAATATAGGTAGAATTAGAATACCTATCTAAAGGTATATGTGTTAGAAGTAAGGAGAGATTAGGACTAGGAGTGAAGAGTGTGAAGAAGGAATAGAGTCAAGTTTTGGAGGAATGAAGTCCACAAAGGCGGTGCCTCTACGGACCCTGGTAATTATCGCCCCATAAGCTTAACAAGTCTAGTCTGCAAAGCTATGGAGAGGATCATAATGGAGCTCATAAACAAAGATATAGGGGACTTGCAGACATTGGACACAATCACCAAGGCCATTGATGAGGGAAAGGCAGTCCATACAGCCTACCTTGACCTTGCAAAGGCCTTCGACACAATACCCCACTCGGGTATTGTAGAAAAACTTACCAGCTTAAATGTAAACCCATATGTCACAAGATGGGTTGCAAACTGGCTTAAGGACAGAACCCACAGGGTTAGAGTTGCTGGCACTATGTCAGACTCCAAGCCGGTCACAAGCGGTGTCCCACAGGGCTCGGTCCTTGGCCCCCTATTGTTCGGCATCTACTTCTCAGAAGTACAGGCCAACATGGGAGGACTTTGGCTGACAAAGTTTGCAGATGACTGCAAACTGGGCGCCATAGTGGAAAGTGCTTCGGACACAGATATCCTTCAGAAGGGACTCACGGAAACAGATAGCTGGTGCCAGAGCCATGGCCTGAAGTTAAACGCCAAAAATGTATAGTCATACCCTTCGGGAAAAACAAGGTAACCCCAAGCTACCATATAGGTGGCAATCCACTAAGCACAGAAGAGGTTATCAGGGACCTGGGGACCCAGGTTGACAGTGGCCTTTCTTTTGACACTCACGTTGCTAAAGTGGTTAGAAAGACCTTCTACATTGCCTACCTGATCATGAAGGGATTCACATCCAGATCTAGTGAGGTCATTGTTCCCCTGTACTCTTCACTTATCAGACCAATGATCGAGTACAATGCCCCATTCGGGATGTATCGCACCCGACATCTGCAGCAATTGGAGAGACCCCAAAAGTTCCTCACCAAAAGGATAAAGGGACTCCAAAATCTGTCATATGCTGCCAGATTGAAGAAACTCCAGCTCTATTCAGTTGCATACCGTCTGCTCAGTGGTGACATGTGCCTGACATACAAGGCCATGTCCAACCCAGAATTAATGGACATGCTCCACCTCAAAAAATCCAAATCCACCAAAACCACTAGAGCAAGCGACTTAAACCTTAGCACGGATATAAATAGGACGTGCTGGAGGGATAGATTTATCACTCAGAGACTCCCTCTGCTGTGGAATAAAATCCCGGTCCATGTGAGGCAGATCACCTCGCTGGCTCTGTTCAAGAGAAATCTTGACCTGTGGATGGGAGATCGTAGGTTTATCCCGGGAATCATCTCTGTGTCACTGCTGGACAGAGGCACAACAAACTAATGGGCACAGTATTTTTTCATATAAGGGGTGGTGTAAGCCACAAAAATTTGGGCTAGGCTTATAAATGCCTTAGGGCAGATAGCCTAGTATAAACCTATGAACCTATGAAAAAGATGATTTGATGTAGGGAAGAGGAGCTAAGTCTCAGGAAGATGGAAGTTAGAGCATCTACAGTGCCAGAGGATGGACATATGCTATTTCAGCGCTCTTTTGAAGGAGAAGATGTTATTGATAGTTGTAATAGATAGTGGGAGTGCATTCCATAATTTTCTGATAGAGGAAGAGTAGAGCATTTGAACTGCTGGGAGGTTTGGTTTGTCAATTTGTAGGAGAAATTGGTTTTCCGATCTGACTGATGTATTTGGGCGGTAGTGAGTTAGGATTCAAGATAGGGCTGGGCAATTTGAAGGATTGTATACAATTTTATGTGCTATGTTAAGTTGCAGGTATGTTAGGTGAAGTGGGAGTTCAAGCCAATTGACTGATTGTAAGGAAGAGCAGTGATGGGATGAATATTTGGCATTGGTTGTTGTAAATTATAATACCCACATTCTGTGGGCATTATTAAATATCTGAACTAAATTTATACAAATTGATGGGCAATAGCAACTGAAGTCCATGAATGAAAATAAGGAAGTGCTACTCCTGCTGACACAAGCAATGAATGCTAATGCTAATGTTGGAGGCTGAGAAGTATGGAAACTAGTGATGTCACTGTTTGCATTTAAATCTCACCACATTCAGCAGTAATTACTGAATGGATGAGATGTACAGTGAGAGCTGTGTGAGCTTTCCTTTTGCAGGTGTGTGCTGCCAAAATATTACTCAGAATTCCAGATATCACATTCTTTTTTTAACATGGTCTAATCCATGTTGAAGCAATTGTGAGACATCTGAACACTGAATAACAGCACCCAGTTTACAGTCATCTGCAAACTTAGTTAACTATAGGCCAGAAGTCCTGGTATGAAGATCTGAGAAATATATGCCAAATAATAGAGGGCCCAAAACTGACCCCGTGATATAACACTGGTAACGTTTTTGCTTTCCGAAGTTTCACCTGCTATTCTAATCACATGATTTCTGTCAGACAACTATCTATCTATCCACCACATAATATAATGATTTATATTCAGATTTGCAATTCTATTAATAATGCCTGCATGGAATAGTGTCAAAGGTTTTGGCCAGGTCTAGATATGCTTTATGCACTAATGAGGTAGGACCTTCCTTTGATAAAGCCAAATTGATGAGGGTCTACGGTCATAAGATTTCCAATGTTCAGATTAATGAAGTCTGAGATAATGCACACCCTAGATTACTTATGAAGCTAATGAGGCTAATGGGTCCATAGTTACCAGAGTCTGTGGTTGGACTATCCTTGTATAATGGCATTATAGAGGCTGTTTTCTAGGCTTCAAGAATGCATCAAGTGGAGGCGCTTAGATGAAACAGATTAAGTAGAGGTTTAGAAAGGCCATATTTGGCACTGATAAACAGGCAACCTGGTATGTTATGAGGTCCCATAGGTGAAGTATTCTTAGTTTTTGAAATGGCTGAGAGAACTTGTTCCATAATAATAAAAGGGGGTGGCTGAGATTATGGAGCCTGTGGGATAGCTATAACTGTGGGTTGAGTAATATTTGCACTAAATCTGTCAGGTAAGATTCTTTGGGTCAGACAGTGTATTGTTTTAGACGAGCTCTCTACACTGTTCAGTGTTAGTTCTTACGATACTGATATAGTTATAAAGGAATTGCAGTTATTTTTTAATTTAAGGTGCTATTTTAAGTTCATACTCAGCTTTGAGCTTCTTAATGGTTCCCTTAAGCTCTTTGATAGTTTGCTTCAGTGTGCTGTTAAGGTAGGTAGAATGAGACTTCTTAAAAGCTTTAAGCAGTTTATTTCTCTTGTTAAATAATTTATTTATACTGTTATTCCACCACAAAGGGTTTGTTTTTAAATTTCTAATTATATTTGATATGGATAGGGACTGCCTTAACAATACATGAGGGAGAAGTCAGAGGCATAGGTATCAGGTTTAGTAATAGGATCCTTCAGGGGAGGATTACAGCAGAATTTATTTAAGTCATCATGGACTTGAAGAATGTTTTCATTTGAGAATTCCCCAGACATGGAGTTATTTACAGAAGTATCACCAGTTTTAATGGAAAAGGTCACTAAATTATGGTCTGATTTAACAAGCCATGATAATACATATGGAGATTTGCAAGACAGAGCCATATTTGTGAGGACTAGATCCAGGATACTGGGGCCCACATTAGGATGGTTAGCTATTTGTGAAAGTGTGCTAGCATTTATAATGTCAAAGAAGTGCTGGGCATGTCAACCACTGGCAGTGTAGGTCAGAAAATTTATTGAGGGATGGTTGAAGTCCCCTACTAGAAAAGTATTGGGTTTAATGAGAACTTCAGCTAATGTGTAAGGATAACTATCATGCTAAGAATGATACATATATGGTGTTCTGTAGTTAGCTATAAAATATAATTAGACTTGCACAGGGTGATTTGTACTTCTAGGAGTCCAGGAGTGGTATCCTAAGGAATCTGTCATGAGGTGATGATATCATTAGCAAATATTGATACCCCCCTCCCCACAGTTGTTAGTGGGTCTGAAGACCTGATAGGCATTATACCCGGGAATAGAGGGACTGTTTCCATTGTTCTGAAACCATCTTTCTGTAACTACACATATATGAATATGTTCAGGTTGCAGGAGAGCCTCAGGTTTGGCCATTTTATGCTAAGATTGCTGGCATTGAGTAGAGACACGTTTATGTGCTCCAAAGTAGAATATACTAGGTTGGAATGTCCATTAGATGGAATCTGCCTAAAAAAGGCACTATAGGGACAGCAAAGACTTTAGTCTAAATGCAAGAACCTTGGTAAGTTTTGGTAAGAGAGATGCAGGCTATCCCTGGTTCACAGGTTCATACTAGGCTATCTGCCCTAGGGCATTTAGAAGCCTAGCCAGAGTGTGTTTGGCTTTCGCCACCCATTTTAAATGAATTTTGCTATGCCCTTTTTCGAGGTTTGTATACTGTGCCTCTGTCTAACAGTGACACAGAAGTGATACCCGGGGTAAACCTACGATCTCCCATCCACTCATCAAGATTCCTCTTGAAGAGAGTCAATGAGGGACTCTGCCTAACCTGGACTGGGATTTTATTCCAGAGTGAAGGGAGCCTCTGGGTTATGAATCTGTCCCTCCAGCATGTTCTATTTATTTCAGTGCTGAGGTTCAAGTCCCTTGAGCGCGTAGCTCGATGGGATTTGGATTTTCTGAGGTGCAGCATGTCCATTAATTCCAGGTTGGATATGGCTTTATACGTCAGGCATAGATTGCCTCTGAGCAGGCGGTATGCCACTGAGTAGAGCTGGAGTTTCTTTAACCGGGCAGCATATGGCATCTGTTTGAGCCCTTTGATCCTCTTGGTGAGGTACTTTTGGGGTCTTTCCAGTTGCTGCAGGTGTCTGGTAAGGTACATCCCAAAAGGGGCATTGTACTCAATTATGGGCCTGATGACGGATGAGTAAAGAGGCACGATGACCTCCCCTGATCTAGATGTGAATCCCTTCATGATTAGGTGGGCTATATAAAATGTTTTTCTAACCACTTTGGCCACGTGGTTGTCAAATGAGAGATTGCTATCAACTTGGGTCCCCAGATCCCTAATTACTTCTTTCGTACTTAATGGATTACCACCTATGCGGTAATTTGTGGGCACTTTGTTAAAGCATGAACACTTGTCAGCAATCTCATCCCAAGCTGGCACATACCAGATCCCTCTAGAATGACACCAACTGCATAGCCAATTATTAAAGCCAATTATCTTGGCTCTGAATCTCAACATCATTCTAGATGATGGCAAAATACCCCTCAAGACCATTGTGTTTTCTGTCTCAGACACATGCATAGCAAGCTCAGTCATATCCTTCTGCATGTCGCTTTGGGTAGAGTATCTAAGGTCTTTCACCCCCATCAAATCATAAGCATATTTGTCAAGATGGAGGGATCTAAGAATCCTTGTTACTTCCTGGATCCTGGCTCTATAAAACCAGCTAACTGTCACCCTAATCCTGTCCAGCCTGATGAAAATATGCCTTACAAAACAGTCAGTTATTTCTATAGCCTTTCAACAGACTTGGCTATTACTATAACATTGCATGGTTTGACACAGTCTCAGACTGCTGTAAGCACTTGGGGTCTGCCCTCTTGTGGATTTTACAGGTATGCATCTAAGGTGTGGGTGTGAAGGGTGATGGTGTGTATGTTGCTCTGTATACTAATGTCTAATGTTTTTTAGACTTTAGCCTGGGAAGATTAGAAAGTGACTTTTTAACAATCTCTGCATGAGTTGGTTTAGTGGAAGGGCTCTGTGCTGTATGTGTTTATGTGTTGTGCTTACTGAATGTGTTCTGACGTGAGAGGGTGTCCTCCAAGTTAAAGAAATGTTTTCAGCTCTCACATACTGAATCATTATGAGGTAGCAATAACGAGACTTTGGTAAACATGAGCACTTACTGCACTGTCTCAAAATCCCTAATGCTCTCAAGCTGGCTATAGAAGGGGAAACAGTTGACTGAATTTCATATTGTCCAGTACAGATGAAAAGGTGTAGGACAGGTTAAGAATAAGATGACTGTTTGGGCAAAAAAAAGGTGATAAACTAGCATATGGCTTAAGGTCGAAAGAATGACCTGTGACTACTGTAGTAGTTACATGATGCAAAAAAGAATGCAAACGAAATAGATTATGTAGGGTCAATAAGTGACTCAATAAGGAATTCAGTAATAGTGGCAAATACAGTTAAATATCAATAACCAATAGGCTAATGTGGTTTATGCCAGTTCAGTTAAAATGATGAAGAATGGGAAATCTAACTCAGTGAATCCAGCTGCAATGAGCTGTAATAGCTGCAGATACTGTAAATGAGTAGTTTCAAGTGCAGTAATGGTACAGCAGTCAAGTACTCTCTTCTATGATACTGTACAGCAATAGGTTTATATACCATACAGTAATTATAGCAAGCAGAACTGCAAAAGTGCTAATGGTCAAAAAGAGCAATCAGTATATTTGTTTTTATGTACCTAGTATGAGCAGTACTACAGTTTTATCTTAAATAATGCCAGTAGTAACAGTACCAAAGTAACAATGCACAATTGTGCAGTATTATTTAAAGTTAATACCGCTACAGTCAGCAAATCAAAAGTAAGCAGCAGTACAACACTAACAAGGCGTAAACACAAAATACTATTTAAATTTAACAACAAAACTGCAGCACAAAAGTGAAAGTGCTAATTTCAGTCATGTGAAATGCAGTTATTAAGCTAAGAAGAGACAATGATTTCCCTGTATGAAATAAGGCAGTATAAGAATCAGTTACAGTACTACAACAAGGTTGTGTAAAACAAGGCAATGGAATTTATATCAGGCAGAACAAGGATGAGTGGTTTCCATACCTGTTGTAAACTAGGTTCTCTTGTTTGATGCCTAAAAGAATGAAGACTGCTGTAACAGTATGCTGACCTGAGGAAGCCTCCTGGTATTTAAAGCTTGTAATGTTCTGCCCCTGCATAAGCTGGCCAATCAAAATTGTGTCCCTGCAGAAAATGGCTAATTAAAAATCAAGCACTCAACTCTGTTACTGGAACCCAAGCTCAGGTAGCTGTCACAAAGAAGCCTCTGCGCTCACTAAAGGCTGGAGCACTGCAAACTCTGTCCTAGGAAGCTGATGAAGTCCAAGTTGTATGATAAATCAACATGAACCCAGATGGAAATGAGCTTTGTAGTCTTCTTCTCCTTCTTTGTAATCTTCCTGTCTTTAGAGTAGCCCAATACTAAAGATCCAAAAATCAAACAGCACTTGGCAATGACTGAAATCACTGTGACAGAATAACTTAAAAGATGCTGCTGTTAACCAGTGAGGAAAATTTATTTTTATTTTTTTGACATTTGTTTACCGGAGTGGTCCGACTGGGCTTAGTAGCCCCTTTTCAGCTGAGGTTCCGGAAGAAAAACTCCACATAGAAGAGAAATAAAATACAATGTCATATATACAAGCCAACATTAAGTGGATGCAATCAGTGATAGTTATAAATTGTTTACAATTTTACAAGAAGAAAAAACTTATAGTACTACAACTAATATGCAGCAGTTACATTTGTCACAATATATTTACATGACACAAAAAACTACTTGTAGGACTGAAACTAGTAAGAAACTACAAGATTAATACAAAATAATCAGTTCATAGTTCAAAAATTCAGAACAGCTATGGGATAATACAAAAATAATTGTACAGTTTGAAAAATTTGGTTATGAGTATTAAGAGAGTATGTGACATTAACATATAAGGCTGTGAATGAGATGAAGAGGAGAACAGCAGAGATGGAAAGAGTTGGGGGATGGCGAAATGATACTCATATTAACCTGGTAATGTGCAGGAGCATGTCCAATTGTCATTTAGGTGTGTTTTAATTAGATTTTTGAATGAGGTGGGGTTTTCTCTTGTGAAAATATTCTGGGGTATAGAGTTCCATTTTAGTGAGATTTGATTTGAATAAAGGGAGTCTCCAAAGTTGTTTGATTTTGTGACTTTTAGCAGGAGTTTGTTAGAGACTCTTAAAGGGTCTATGATTAGTGTGGGTTTGCACTATGTTTTGGAGAACTGGACACATCAGTTTGGTACATGACAGAATGCATTTCTATAAGCTGGTTGAAGGATATGAGGTTGGTTTGCTCTAGCCATTTTAGTTTTTTTAGAGTAACACAGTGATGGGTTCTGTTGAGAAGGTTAGTGGTGAATTTGGCAATTTTGTAGTAGCAAGCCTCTAGCCTATTTAGGTCTGCTTTTCTAAGGTTTGTGAATATCAGGCTGGTGTATAGTAAGGTAGAAGGTGTGTCCTGGTGATTGCTTGTCTGGGGGAGTTGTTAAGGTATGATTTGATTCTACAGGGTGAACGTAATTTGATGTGGGCTTTTTTAATAATGTGCTAAATGTTTGTCAGATTTCAGACTGCTATCAATGGTGACACCCAATAGCTTTGTTTCTGTAATTGGCTCAATTACTGTGTTGTTAGAAGAGATGATTCTAAAGTGCTGATTGTGGGTATTACCTTTATTATGGTTGTTCTGAAAGAGTATGCATTTGGATTTGTTGGGGTTTAGAATGAATTGCAAGTTGTGTAGGTAGGATTCAATATCAGAGATGGATTTGTGAGTAATTATTTGGAGCTGTGGTAGGGAGGATGCTGAACAGATGAGAGTGGAGTCATTTGTATATTGGATGAGGGTGGCAAGGCTGAAGACAGTATGAAGTTTGTTTGTAAAGACAGAGAAAAGAAGTGGGCCTTGTATTGATCCTTGTGGAACATCAACAGTGACTGGTAGCAGAGAAGAGAGAACGTTTTGCCACTTCACAGTCAGTTGGCATTTGGAAAGATGGCTGTGGTACCAGGAGAGGACTTTCTGAAATAAGCTGAGGAAGGCAAGTTCACATAAGAACTTTTGGTGGGATACTGTGCCAAATGCTTTAGACGTACCTAAAAAGATAGAGGAGACATGTTTTCCTTCATTTTGAGTTAGTTTATGGTGTTGATCAAGCTTAAGAGTACAGTTATAGTGCTATTTTTTGGGACAGAAGCTGTTTTGAGAATAGGATAACCGATTTTTTGTTAGTAGATTGTTGAGTAGCTGGGCATGGATTAATTTTTCCAAATTTTTTGAAAATGGTGATAGAATGGAAATTGGCTTAAAATTACAGAGTTCTAGTGATGATCCACCTTTGTGTGGCAGGATTACATATGGAATTTTCCAAATATTTGGGACGTACTATTCAGTGATGAATCTATTGATCAATATTGATACAGGGTAGCAGATGACATCAGTTGCCAATTTGAGATATTCATTTGGTAGCTGGTCAGCTGTGAGTGATGTAGGTTTTAGTTTATTTAACAATGTTTTTTTTATCTTGTCTGTCTGGACAGGTTGAAAAAAGAGAGTAGTGTTGATAAGGGTGATTACAGGTGGGGTGACAAGAGGAGTATTATGATTGTCTTTAATAAGTCAGAGGATAGAACTGGTGAAGAAAGAGCTGAATTGGGTAACTATAGATGTTAAGTTGTCTATCTCGCCTTCATTCTTGCTGGATGGGTTCGGAGCCGACCTCGGCTCCGACTCGGCCACTCTAAAAGCTCGAGAGTTGGTTCCACCGGCTCGAGGCTCCCCTTATATCCCACAATGCTAGGCGTGAGTTACCTCAGATCTCGTTTGCCGCTACAGCGATCGAGGTGTTGGTTTTCTACCAGCTTGTTGGTAAGTGTATTTTCAGTAAAGTTAGAATACTTAAACCCCTATATTTTTAAGTTTAACTACTTTTCCCTTAGTTTAGTGGATTTCTACCCCTGTTTTTCAGAAAATCCCGTTTCTTTCCCACAAGAACTTAAAAGTTCTCCCTCGGGCCTTCTGGCCTTCCCCCATTCCCTAGTGGTGTGTGTGTGTTGCTCTTAATTAAAACTTTTAGTTAATTGTTTTATTTTTGAGTTTTAAAATAAGATAAGTGTAATCAGTGTGTCTGACTGAGTGTGTGTGGTTACACTTTCTTGTTCTAGGATGTCTAAAGACACAAAGGTCTCAGGCTTCAAGAAGTGTGATGCGTGCTGTCAGAAAATGTCTCTGACAGACGGTCACACTTCTTGTGTCTACCTGGGGCCTTTGCACCTGCAGGACTCCTGTGCTGTATGCCACGGCTTCAGTCCCAGGGTCCTGCAGGAAAGAAAGAACAAGTTGATCTTAAGGGGTCTACTTAAGCCTGAGGATTCCCTTTCTGTCTCTGGGAAGCCCTCCAAGGCTTCTAGGTCCTCGGCTCCAGCTACTGAGCCGACACCTAAGGCTGCTAAACCTACGTCTGCATCGGCTCCGGCTGGAGCCGATGAGTCTACAACTTCTGTGGTTCCCTCGGCTCCGGCTGGAGCCGAGGTATTAGAAATCCTTGTCGGCTCCGACCAGACCTTCGGAGCCGACATCTAGTAAGAGATCTAGGTCACCATCCCTTGGCTCCATTCATTCGGCTCCAGCATCTCCTCTGCTGTCTGAACGGAGCCATAAATCTCACTCCTCTAGGTCATCTAGGCTGTCGGATCATGACCTTCAGAGGGTAGTGAGTCGACTTCTTAAGTCCGAGGCACTGGCCCAAATGCTTCAGAGCCCGACTCATCAGTCGATGCCTGCCCCTGTCCATCAATATGTTCCTCCTCCGACTCCGTTGAGCTCGGAGCTGGGGCGTTTCGGAACCGAGACTGTGGTAGCGTCGGAGCCGATACAGATGTCTTTGGCTCCGTCGTCGGCTCCGATTTCTTCTTTCGAAGAATCTCGGCGCCGAACTTCCCTCGTCGGCTCCGAGGGGGTGAGTGGCATCGGACCCTTGTCCGACCCCGCTCTTCCTCTCGGAGCTTCGGCGCTGGTGAGTTCGGCTCCGACATCGGCCTCGGAGCCATCACTGTCGGTGGCGAGGGAGGTTCTCAGCTTCTCAGAGCGGGGACCTCTGGCTCTGCCTGACAGGGGTGCGTTCGAGGTCATGCGGAGTGTGTTAGAGCCTGGCTCTACTCCACAGTCGGCTCCGTCCGCCCCTCCCTCTACGGTGCCTCAGGTCAAGTCGACTCACTCCCTCATCCCGGACCGCAGAGAGCCAGCTCCTCAGGAATCCCCTGTGGGGATCTCATCCTCTTCCGAGGCCTCTCCTGATTTGGCAGAAGAGCCCCCTCGGAAGAGGAAGTGTAAGAGGAAACACATTGACTCACCTGAGTCCATCACATCTGACACAGATTTAGAGGATTCCGAGGGTTCCCCCCATTCCCCTTCTGAAGATGTCTCTTTTGCAGACATTCTCGAAATCCTCAAACAGAGGGGAAATTGGCCAGCCCTCAACCCTTCGGAGGATGAATCTGTGTACCTTGAGGCGTTTGGCTCTCGTCCTTCCACCTCCTGGGTGTCTCCCCCCTTTGACCCCCTCATGCAGGTGGTAGCTAAAAAGGCATGGACGGCTCCTGATTCAGTGGACCCCACTCCCAGGAGACCCTCAAAATTCATAACCGCACCAGCAGACAAACAGTTCTTGACAAAAGGAGTTTCTGTGGATGCTATGGTGGTAGCTGCTGCCACTAAGAAGGAACTAGCTGATCCTTCAGTACCTGTCCATCCACCTAACAAGGAATCTAGGTCCATGGACAGGTGCGGAAGCGGATGTTCTCGTCAGCGACATTTGCTATGCGTTCGCTGAACTACCTGTGCCATTTTACTCGTCTTCAAAGGGACTTGATTAAAGAAGCGAGTGACATGTTGAAGGACCCTACAGCTGCGGGTTTTCAAGATAAGATGAACACTCAGCTGGCTACCCTTAACTCCATAGCCAACTCCTCCATGCCTCCTTTCTTATGTGGCTGATGGAGCGAGTAGGCCGCAGGGACGGGTGTAGCCTTACGTAGGCATGCCCGGATGCGGCTCTGCAATTTTGCGGACCCCTTCAAGACGTCTTTCACTAATTCCCGTTTGATGGATCATCTCTCTTTGGTCCTCAAGTGAAAGAAACCTTGACTAGGTGCGAGACTGATGGCAAGACTCTTTCTGCCGTCGGAGTCCGTTTTTCTACTCCTTCTAGGCCTTACCCCAAAGGCCAGAAAAGTGGGAAAATGTGGTTCCGTAAAACAATCTCAAGGGACTTCGCCTGACACACAAAGTCGTTTCCCCGCCAGAGGCAGAGGCGGGAATAACAATGGTAGACGCCCTCGAGGCAGGGGCTCCGCAGAACCAGGGCAATCGAGAAGCCTTCTCTGATAAGCCCTTTCAGCATCCCTGAGGTGTTGCCCGACTGCCCACCTTCGGAGGCAGTCGGGGAAGATTGTCACTGTACCCAGAAGCCTGGCTATCCCTGACTCAAGACAAATGGGTACAGTCCGTCATTTCCGAAGGCTATTCTATCCCCTTTCTTCGCATTCCAAACCAATCAAAAAAATCCCTTCCAGATGTTCCACCCGCTCAAAGGGATCTAGCGGTTTTGGAAATTTCAAAGCTGCTTGCAAAAAGAGCAATTCAGCCAGTTCCAGCAGACCAGCAAGGATCCGGAATCTACTCAAGGTTCTTTTTAGTTCCAAAGAAAACAGGGGACTGGAGACTAATTTTGGATCTCAGTATCTTGAACAGATCAGTCAAGAAAACAAGATTTCGGATGGTCACGCTGCAGTCCATCCTTCCCCTATTGGGAAAAGGAAACTGGATGTGCTCTATAGACCTTCGGGATGCGTACTATCACATAAAAATGAACAGACGCTCCAGAAGATTCCTCCGCTTCAGGCTGGGAACCAGTCATTTTCAGTTCAGGGCCCTGCCCTTTGGTCTCACCACTGCCCCCCGGGTGTTTACCAAATGCATGGCAGTGGTAGCTTCTCACCTGAGACGACAAGGATTCCAGGTGTTTCCATATTTGGACGACTGGCTCCTTACAGCTCCCACCAAGCATCTCCTTCTGATGGCCAGGGATTACACTTTTCGCATTTGTCAAAACTTAGGCATTTCAATAAATTGCGAAAAGTCTGTTTTGTCGCCTTGTCATACTATTACCTTCATAGGCGCAAATCTAGACACAGTAGACATGTCTGCGAGACTAACAGATCAGAGAATAACAGACATACACAAACTGGTCTCACTCCTTTTCAACAACAACAGAATCAAAGCCAGGTTAGTTCTGAAAGTGTTGGGAATTATGGCGGCCATACCTCTGCTTCCATTAGCCAGATTCCACATGCGAATCCTTCAATGGATGCTCTTTACACAATGGTCATACCAGCAACTTCCAATGTCCCACACCATTATGATCACGCAGGCGTGCAGAAATCATCTCATGTGGTGGATGTCTTCCCCTCAGCTCTTGTTGGGAAGACCCTTTGTTCCACCCCCTCCGGTTGCTACTCTGACAACGGACGCCTCCCTGATCGGGTGGGGGGGGCATTATCAGGGCAGGACGGTCCAGGGCACATGGCAACCAGACGAATGCCACTTGCACATAAATGTTCTGGAGATGAGAGCAGTGCTTTTAGCGTTGCAAACCCTTCAAGACTCTCTTCCCTTGGGAACGATTGCAATCCAGACAGACAATATGTCTGTAGTGTGGTACATCAACAAACAAGGCGGAACCAGATCCTACCCCCTGTGTCGAGAAGCACTCAGATTGTGGCAATGGGCGATTTCTTCTCAGTGTTTTCTGATAGCAACGCATATCCCCGGGAAGTCCAATCAAATCGCGGACAAGTTGAGCAGAGCTATCCTCATGCCTCACGAGTGGTCTCTGAAAGACTCTGTTGTGAGAGAAATTTTCCTCAAGTGGGGTCAGCCTTGCTGCGATCTTTTTGCTACTCCCCAAAACAGCAAGTGCAGAGATTATTTCACTCTATTCCCTTTACCAGGCCAACCCAGCAGAGACGCTCTAGTCCAAGTTTGGCCCCGGGGACTTCTGTATGCATTTCCTCCCTTCCCACTAATCTCTCAAGTGATACAGAAAGCTATCACTCAGAAGGCCTCGTTGATCCTCATTGCTCCTTACTGGCCTTGACAGTTGTGGTTCCCCTTCCTACATCAATTTCTATTGGAGCGACCTTGGCATCTGGACCTAGTTCCAGATCTTTTGATCCATCAGTCGGGTCAGTTACATCGCTCCCTCCCCTCTCTGAACCTCACTGCTTGGTTCCTCCAGTTCCAACCTTAGCCAGGCTTCCTCAATTATCTCACTCCATTCGAGATATTTTGATAGCTTCCCATAAATCTTCCACTCGGAAGATTTATTTGAGTAAGTGGAAACGCTTCACATATTGGGCTCAAGGAAGGGACATAGATCCTTTCACTGCTTCCATCCAAATAGTCCTTGAATTTCTAGCTGAACTCTTCCATGCAGGTTCATCTCCTTCTACTCTTAAAGTTCAATTGGCAGCTATTTCTAACTTTCATGTGGGTATTTCTGAGTCTGCCTTAATGTCCCACAAGCTTTGCAAAGCCTTTTTGAAAGGAGTTTTTCTTCTCAGACCTCCTATAAGAAATCCTCCTTCTCCTTGGGACCTAAATTTAGTTCTTACTTCTTTGATTCTTCCCCCTTTCAAACCTGCAGCCTCCTGTTCTTTAAAATTGCTATCATGGAAGACTCTCTTTCTGGTAGCTATTACTTCAGCTAGAAGAGTTTCAGAACTTCAAGCACTCAGTTGTCGACCTCCTTATCTATTGTTCCATAAGGACAGGGTATCCTTACGAACCAACCCGTCCTTTTTGCCTAAGGTAGTCTCGACGTCAAACCTAAATCAAAGCATTGACCTCCCTGTCTTCTTTCCAGAATATTCCAATAGGTCTGAACAAAAATTACACTGGCTAGATGTTCATCGTCAGTTGAGGTACTATTTGGATAGAACAAAACAATTCAGAAAATCTGACCAGCTGTTTGTCTCCTATGCAGAAGGCAGAAAGGGACTTTCAGTTTCAAAGGTATCATTATCTAGATGGCTAACATCTCTGATTTCCCTTGTTTATGAAATTAGACACCAAAAGCTGCCTAATAAACCTAAGGCCCATTCCACCAGAGCTTTGGCTACTTCTTTAGCCTTCCAAGACAGACTGCCTATTGACACCATTTGTGCAGCGGCTACTTGGGCTTCTCCTCACACTTTCATTTCTCATTATAAGTTAGATTTAGCTTCTAGGCATAGAGCTAACTTTGGTTCCACTGTTCTCAGGAGTCTGTACCGTTAGGCCACCGGGACAAGGTGCTAGGGCCGGTCCCATCCAGCAAGAATGAAGGCGAGATAGACAACTTAACATATAGAAGTTATGTTCTTACCATAACGTTCCATGTTAGTTGTCTTCTTCGCCTTCTTCTTCGTCCCACCCTCCTGCCCCTGGCCTGGACAGACCTAGAGGAGTTGTGATTGTGACCTCTCTTTCTACCACCTCTTTTATTAGGCATATGCTGTTGTGCATATTTCCTGGATGAGGATATAGGTCACCCTTCTTTCTCCCTGGTTAGAGGTGGACTTTGTTATAGTTATGCTCATACTATTATAAGCTGGGGTTAGCTTACAAACGAGATCTGAGGTAACTTACGCCTAGCATTGTGGGATATAAGGGGAGCCTCGAGCCGGTGGAACCAACTCTCGAGCTTTTAGAGTGGCCGAGTCGGAGCCGAGGTCGGCTCCGAACCCATCCAGCAAGAAGAAGGTGAGAAGAAGACAACTAACATGGAACGTTATGGTAAGAACATAACTTCTATTTTCTTTTGAATTTGAAGTATTAGGGATTTGGGTTGTGGTTTGTCCTGGTTGTAGTAGTTGTTTAATGGAGCCCCAGATTTTTTTGGATTGTTACAATGTAATTGTTGGATTCTATTATAGTAGAGTTTTTTGTCATTCTTATTTTTTTTTTATTTATTTCTAATGTGATTATAATTATCATAAGATACTTTATTTTTGTTAGCCTGATATTGTGACCAGAGTTTATCTCTTTGTTTCAGAAGCTGTTTTACTTCTTTAGAGAATCATGGACAATAATTAGCTTTAGTTCTAATATTTTTGATGGGGCCAGGCTATTGAGGATCTCAAGAAATTTGTTGTTAAAATCTTGGGACAGCTGAGTTTTGTGGGAGGTATTTCAGAGGGGACCAGTTGCAATTTTGAAGAAGTAGTTTGAAGGTATGTATAGAAAATATTGTTTTGTTGTGTACTTGTTTATAAATTGTAGTTTTGCTAGGATTATTATGGTGTCTCAGGATGTAGGTTGGCAGGCAGTAGCTTCAGCTGTTTGGGAGACAACCTGATGGATAGATTAGTGAGGTTTTGTTAGTTAGGGCCCAGTCAAGAATACACTACTTTTTGTTATGTTTGTCCTCCCTAGTTGGTGTGTTTATCATCTGAGTAAGTCTATGCAAGTTTATGTAGTTTGAAGGATTATTTGAGGAAGAAGTTTGCCAATCAATATTGATGTCCCCTACTATAATTGTTTCTTGGCTAAATGTGGTGCATGCCCAGGATAGTAGGTTTTCAACTATGGAGGGTTTATTGACAGGTGGGATGTATACTGATAGTAAGACAATGTGTTTATTATGGTTGATTTCTAGTTGGGAGGCTAGCAGTTTGGTATAATTTAGTTCTGGGGGGGGGGTTACTTGTAATTGCTCCAGTTTCAGTGTGTTTTTATATTTTACAGCTGCACCTGCAACTCACTTTTGTATTCTGACTTGTCTTAGGATGTTGTAGCCATAGGGTAGGATTTCATTGTTGTCCATCTGTGCTTTGAGCCAGGTGTCTGTTAAGACTACAGTGTCTGGGATGTACTGAGAGAGGGTAGTGTAGAACTCATGTATTTTATTTAGTATGTTCCTGATGTTCATGATAATGAGGACTATACTTGAATTATTATAGGGTATTGTGGTGAAAGGAAAGTTGTTAGTGTGGTTTGAGGATTGCTTTGTTTGTTGTGCACTGCTGGGAACTTGTTGAATACCTTTTGGGATGGGATCTGGGTGTATGTCCCTACTCAATTGCAGTTCTGATTTTTTATGGGACGATGACTGTAAGAGTTTCTGTAATTGTTGGATGTGTTTTAGCAAGGTAGGTGGAGATTTTGTTGTATGTAGACATATATAAGAAAGTAGCTTTATTTTAGTAGACTTGAAGAGGTATGTTGCTATACATATGTCAATGTGTGCAGTTAGAGGTGGGCAGGGGAGAGTAGTTGGGAGAGTGTAGGCAAATAATCTTTAGATTGTGTAAAGGGGTAAGGTGGATGGCTGTTGTTAATAGGATTAGGCTGGTTATGTGAAGTAATAACAGTGTTGTGTTTGTCTTTTGTTAGGTGGTAATGTAAGGTACATTTGAGAGTTATATAGTAATAAGAAGATGGTTGTATTAAATGTGAGGCAGGTGTTGGGATAGGTGTGGGTAGGGTTATCTTAATTACTGGAAATTGGTAATGACTGAATAGTGAGTTCAGGTGGGCATGGTATGGTTAAGATAAATATTAGTGTAGTGGGGGTGGAAATTGGGGATAGAGTAGGGGAGCAGAGTGAGCCAGAAAGCAGCAAGGATAAATGGAGCAGGCAGAAACAGTCTCAAATGGATGGTTTGCTAGGAAAACAGTAAGGAAATGCTGATTATTTTGTAGATGTTTAAGTACATAACTGCAGTAAAAGGTATTTTGGCTACTATATTATTATACTTATAGGGTTAACTGTAGATAAGAGTCCTACAGAGTGGAAACAGGGTTTGTGGGGAAAAAGTAAAGAAAAGAAAGTGAGTAGGAATAAATAGATAAATAAGTTAAGTGAAGTATGGATAATGGAGAGGGGTAAGCGAATAGCAGTGTCATCAGTAAGAGGGAATAACATTTTAGAGAGCACCTGTAGTTTGATAGTTAGTAGTAGAGACTGGGAAACCAGAGTAGAAGAATAAGGAATGATAAGAAGTATCTTTAACTAATGTGTGGAAGGAAGAGAAAAGTGGTATGTACAGGGGGAACGGTGATGTGCATTATAGTGATGAGGAGGTGCAGACCTAATACATATATATATATATATATATATATATATATATATATATATATATATATATATATATATATATATATATTTATATATAAGACTGCAGAATACATTAAACATACCATACTTAACTGTGGAGAGTTACGGCTCTCAAAGATCCAAAGCCTTAGTGAAAGACTGATTGCTTGTGGTGAAGAATGGTGTGGTAGCTGATTTCTGGAGATGACAATGTGCCTTTAACAGTACAAAGCTGTGAACTGTAGTGGCTCTCAGGAATTCAAAGCCTTGATGAAAGACTGAATGCATGTGATCAGGAATTCTGTGTTAGTTGATATCTGGGGATGACAATGTGTCTGTAACAGTAGTGAGCTGTGGACAGTAGCAGCTCTCAGGGATCCAAAGGCTTAGTAAAAGATTAATTGCTTGTGGCCAGGAATGGTGTGGTAGCTGATGTCTGGTGACATATGAATGTGAATAGCTTTTTCTACATTGGGCAGAAAATGCCTGTTAATATACTTCATTACAGAAATAAATACTTAGAGCACTAGATAGTGTTTGAAAGTTGCTGTAATACATGGGTCTACTACAAGCCCTCAAGTCCCAAGCAGTAAAATGCGACTGTCTGGCAGCCAGGAACTCAGTCATCCTGCAGTTTGAGTGACCAGTATCATGGGCTCAGACTAGACTATATGTTTGGGCAAGGTGTGGCAACTGTATGGTGAATGTAGAGTTGTAGTTCTGACAAACTTCACGTCCATTGAGACTCAGGATTTCTGAACACATTAGCAATTGCTCTCCTCTCACCCTTAGCTAAAATCATGGAGAAATGTATTCACCAGCAACTAGTACACTATCTCTCTCTACACAACATTATAGCACACTGTCAGCATGGCTTTCGACCTCATCACAGTACCACCACTGCCCTTCTTTCCTTTATAGAAACTATCAACAAAAATCGCAACAATAATCTTCTCTCTTCTGCTCTTTTCATTGATCTTTCAAAAGCATTCGACATGGTCAACCACTCTCTTTTAGCAAACATTCTTGAATCTCTCTCATTTGATAACCTAGCCATGAAATGGTTTAGATCATATCTTAGCAACAGACAACAAGCAGTTATATGGGAAAACCACATCTCTTCCCTTTTGCCTATTTCCATCAGAGTTCCAAAGGGCTCCATTCTTGGTCCATTTCTTTTCTCCCTCTTCATTAATGATCTTCATTCTGCAATCCCACAAGCAACCTGTATTCAATATGCAGACAATTCGACCCTCATTTGCACTGCTCCATCCACTACAGAACTGATCTCACTTACCCAAAATATATTCAGGACAGTTGAAACATGGTTCTCCCAACGGTTCCTCCTACTCAATGCAAAAAAAAACTAA